>NW_020225118.1:0-274111 GCF_003070985.1 Temnothorax curvispinosus | reverse complement strand
TTCTTTTGAAAATTCATGAACGAAGATATCTATAGCAAGAAGAATATTTTATATACATATATTATGTTAATATATTAAAAGGCCGTTTTCGTCGATTACCTCTTTCGAATCAATTAATTATTCATAATTGTTGTGTAGTACATTTTGATCGCTTTCGTGAGTCACTGCATGTATAAATGAGAATTACGACATAATCACGAACACACATCGCGTCAACTTGACGTTGCCACAGAAATTGAGAGCGATTTTACGCGCAGAATTTTGAATAAAATTAAGAAGAAACGAAAAGGGACGAGAGTCTCTTTCTCTTCGCAATCGAGTCATTTCACGGTATTTAAATGTAAGATGCAACAACGGCCGTGTCAAATCGATTGTTTTGTCTCGTATTTCGGAAGCTCGCGTAGGTACCTAAGGCCCATTTTTCCGAAGGTTTATCTGTCTCAAGAGATCGGTCCCTTCGGACATCTCTCGCAGACGAGCCGTCTAGAGTCTAGAGAATTTGCGCGTGACGCGTACGGGCCTGACGTCGTCGTCGTTGTTGTCAGCGGGGAAGTGCGCGACGGCGCCCTGCGGGCGCCATGGTGCCGCGAACGGCGGCGGCGGCGGCGGCGACCACGGCGGCGCAGAGACCCGGAGATCTTTTTCCGTCTCTCTCTCTCTCTCTCTTTCTCTCTTTTTTCTCTCCCTCGGACAGATCGCGATGCTCGCCAATGTTCGCCTCCTCTTCGGCGCGGCTCCTCGGAAAGGCGCGAATGTCTATGCGCGGCGCGTCAATCCGCGGAATCTAGAACCCGGTTAGAATTTACAATCTTTTTCCCCCGACCCGGGATACGCGAGACCGAGTTCTCTTTTTCTCTCTCTCTTTCTCTCTTTTTGCATACTCCGGCGGGTCTTGGATGCGCGCCGATGTTGTAGAATAATTTAAATTAAAATTATTATATTTTCAACGTTTTCGACGCGTTCAATATTTCGCGATATAGTTGCTGGTCAACGAAGCGCGGATATACGTTGTCGATCTTGTTACATTTATCGATAAAGCGATCAGTTTCTCGCGAAAAGCGACGAGAGAGAAAGACGGCCTTGATATGAAAAATTATGCTTCACGGAGCGGAGTCGTACGTGACGCGCTTCTCACTTCGAAGAGGTCGGAGTCCCTTCCAAGTCTCTCACACTTGTTCTCTATCCTCTTTCGCTCCCTCTTCTAGAAGTGGAACCCCGGCCGTATTCAGACCATGTATTGAAGATCGAGGATTACGAATTGAGGATTCAACTGACAATAAAACGAGACAAAAGAGGCGGAGGAGAGACGTAGATCAAAGAGATTGAAGTTTGAATCGAATTCGAATCTCCGATTCGCCATCCTCCGGAGTTCCTGATGCGTAATTCTGATTTCAGGGGCCTCGCCGAGATTTGAAAGAAAGTGCGAGGAGGCGTAACCGAGGGGAGCGGACCTGTATTTTGGCGAGGAGATCGAAAGGAGCGACGGCCCGACGATCAAACGCTACGGGGGTGCGCGCCACGCTGCGCTTTCAAGTAGCGACCTAGCGACGCGCATGCATCCGCTCGCATCCGCTCGCATCACGGCCCGGCCCGGCCCGGCTCGGCCCGACGTGCGAGTATATCGCCATCGATATCAGATTACCGGTTAATTGCCGACGGCGCGGCGCGCTCGGCACCGAGGATTGTTGCGCCCGAACAGTAATATTTCACGCTTCAGGAGGGCGACTCGCTACCGCCTTCGAAACGACCTGACGCCTAATTACGCGGCGCGATTTCAACGAGGGGTTGAGGCGAGACCTGCGAAGACTCTACGTCTTTTAACAAAATCCATCTCGATACTCTTGCACAGAAAAAAAGAATTTCAAATCAATATTTATATACTCGTATATACGCAACAATCTATAAGATTCTAGATCCGTTTAATTTAACACTATTTTATGTAATTTAACTATTTTTGATGATATAATTCATTGCGAACTAATTACCGCGCCTGGCTCTTATTGCCTCTTTAATCATTTTACTTTTTTTATTTCAAGAAAGCTTCTATACATTTGTATTTTACTTTTTGTAAGAATTTTTATTTTTTATTTCAACTTTTTTTATTGAACTATATAAATGACTTCTTTCAAGCAAGTTTTCTTCGTTTAACGCAATATAATCTCATTTCCAAGATTATAGATCGTTGCATATATATGAGTATGATATAAGTATTGATTTGACACTTCTTTTTTTTTTGTGTGTGTGATGATATAATACTTTATATCGAAACGGTATATAATTTTACGTCGCGTATGTAATTTTTGCATTTCGCGTATCCGACGTTTCCGTATTTCCTAACAAAATTATCCCCATTGTATTAAAAAGGGATGTCCGGGCAGCTGCCCCTGAAAATATGTTACATTTCTTTTCTCACTTTTTTACTTCGCACGCGACTCCGTGGAAGTGAAAAAACGAATTCGTATGCGCTCGGACGCGGTGAATATTAAGGTCCAACAAAAGGCGCACTGTTCGCGGGAGAACAAAGCCCGTGGTAATTCTTTCAGCACCGCGGCATGGCAGCTGCCGAGACGGCGGCGCGCATCGGGATTAGGTCGTCGCGGAACGACGGCGATATGCAGCGGCGGTCGTCCGCGCGTAACCTGTTGCGTGCGTATCGCTCGCGCGTGAAGTCGCGCGATCCAGATTGAAGCCGCGAACCCGACGCGACGTCCCTCTCGGGCGCGCGTTCGTCACGCGCTTAAAGGCGTCAGTCATTATATTTTTAGAGATGATCCTCTGCACTTTTATGGAAAGACGTCCATACGCGCCGAGACGCGGCGAGGCACAGCGCTAGTTCTTTTCTCTTCTCTCGACGAAATCATCGCTAATTTTTTTCATGTTTCGTCGAGGTTTAATCCTTCAGTGAACGTGTGGGATGTATTTTACATCCCACAATAGCTTGTAAAAAATGAGTGTTCCGGACTTATTTTAGTACAGAACCGATTATTTGAAAAAACCATTAAAATTTTTAATCTGTTAATATACTTTTAAGATATGTGCAACAATGAATAATATTAAACAGAAAATATTAATTGGTTTAATATTCATAAATAATGTGAGGTATAATTTACACGTGTCCTGTTACGTTTCAAATTTCCACGCGCTTACTGAAGGATTAACAGTAACAAGACCGAGAAAGCAAACGTGAGTGAGCAGAGTGTTCACTCCCGCGGCTAGATTTCAATCTCGACGACTGAACTTTCGGCGCGTTTAAGAGGTTCCAATTCCCCTTATTACTCGCCTTAGAATTGGTTCGTGTTACGCGTTTAAAACGCATCTCGGCGGAGTTGAAATTCCACAGCCGCGCGCGACTCCCGCGTTCTCGCACCTCGATGTAAATCGCTTAATATCGCTTGCGCTTAGCGTTGCCGCGTGAGAACGCGTGAACAGGATGACAAGCAGCCTCGGCGATTGACAGTAAATCACTTAACATCGCTATTAAGCGCGCGGTGTGCGCAGTGTGGAAACTGTTAATGCGCGGCCCGACTATTTTCTCTAAAGTAAACGGCTCTTCAATACTTCGCCTCGCCGCCGATCGGTGTATGACGTAGAAATTATTCTAGTCCAGCGTGTACTTATAATGATTTGCAGATGCTGGCAAAAGACGCAATAAAAGTCGCTCGCGTGCGAGCGCGCGCGCGAAAAGCGTGAAAGCGCCCATAAAGACTGTAAAGACCATGTTGGCTTCAATGGCAAAGTCTTATACGCGCAATTTCTTGCAATTAGCCTACTTGAACGAGGGGCCTCGCCTGTCGTTCTACCGGCGATCGGCCGGAAATCGATTCGATCCGGTGACCGCATCGGGAGAGACCGCGTATGAGATAATCGTCGCTCGAAACGGAGCGTTTGCGAGGAAAGAAAAAAAAAGGAATTGATAACTCGGCCGTGATCTATCGTCGCTTCGCGGAAAAATCGCGGCGTGCGCGAAAGAACGCAACTCGCCGCCTGCGGACAATCGATGACTGTGGCTTTCATTAACGCTTAATTATGAATTATTGTAGATCGCCGGGGCGAGCCGGGCAGCCGGTCGGCCGAGAGGCGGCCGATGAATATGCATCGTTCGTTTCGCGAGGCGAATATAACGGCTACAGTTGACTAACGAACGATTGCTAATTGCGGGGGATAATTACCGCGCGGGCTCGCCTCGTTAACTGCCTCCGCGGCAATTCCGATTGACTCGGGAGTACGAGGCAAATGACAATGTGCGATGCCGCGTGATCCCGGGGATTTCACGACCGTAAACGGATCTTGCGGAATGTCGTTTCTTCGGGCGTAAGCCCCTCCGGATCCCCGGATAAATTAGAGAAGCACCGTGTTTCCTTCGATTTTATAAACAACCGTAAACGGATTTTACGCGAAATCCCCGGCGCCCATCTCTTATTCATGAACGCCTTCGGGACAGTCATGTCGGGGCCCCGAGAGACCTTTTTAAGCGCCGTGTTAACGAAAAAGGACGAGTTTCGCGCCGACAATCCGGAGCTTCGAACCGGATTTCGGGATTAGAATCAGATACCCCTTCTACGAAGCCGCGTTCGTTTTATATACGGGCGAAGGGCGACGGCGATCTCGCGCCTTCGCTGTACCGCATCACTGTCCGGTCGGCTTCGGGGAACGGCGACAATGGGTAACAAAGGCAAGCGAGGGACCGTCCGCGCTCCGTGTTGCTGCTGCCACGAAATCACGATCCATTCGTCTCGCTTGAAAATATATTATGCTGGCATGCAACGGACGCGAGCTGCCAAAAAGGAAGAGCGGCCGCGGCTTGTTGTGCACGGACGTGACGCGGCGGAACACAATTACCATGATCGGCCTTCGGCCCCCGTCAACTTTTATTGTTGTTATTTCACGTCACCTCGAACGAAGGAGACGTGCTCCATGGTGTTATTTTTGTCAATCCTCCTCCGACCCTGGCACCGACGTCTACGAAAATTTTGTTGATAAATCGCGAGTCATCTCTTCGAGTTCTAACGCAAACTAACGTCCATTTCTACTAATGCGGATTAACTTTAATCTCGATTTAACTTACTTTTTATCTTTTTCTAGTTTTAAGAATGAGAAGAAGGTAAAAAGTAAGCTAAACTGAGATTAAAGTTAATCCGCATTGGTAGAAATGGACATAAGTCAAAGAATTTTTAATCGTAAATCGGAAATCATAAATGTAACCAAAATATGTTTAATCTATTTTATAAATGGATTTACATTTATCCAATGGTTCTTAACTTGAAGTAAGAAAGAAGAAAATAAATCTTTGTGCTTGCACTTTTTGCATTCAGAATTTTCGGTCTCTCTCCCTCAATATATATTTATTCTGTTTTAGGTGCAAATATTTTTGGGAATTTCAAGCAACGCGAACAGTGGATTTAAGGAAAGTGAGAAACCATTTCTGATTTCAGGTAGGGAAAAATGCAAGAACAACAAAAAATCTATAGTTAAGATTTTTTTCTGAATCCAAACTATTCTATGTATATCGACCGAATCGTTCTATATAAAGAATATTCATTTTCATATTTATCGCTTCCCGCAGATTATTCTTTATTGACCTTTGGCGGACAATGAGTTGAAATATAAAAGAGAATTTTCGAATGGATCACGGTGATAAATAGGATTCTTCTCCGAAGGAACCGGGTGTGCTTACGCCTCGGCGCATTGTACGACAGTGGTCGGATACAGCGAGAGCAGGCAAGAAGGTCGGGGGCCCGAAAATCCCGATCTATTCGGCGCCAGCTACGAGGGCCGTTCTCCATGGAAGTATATTTCATTCGTCGAGAAAGACGAAGGGGCCTGAACGGCTCGACGGTTGGAGCCACAAAAGAGCGAGATCCTCGTCTGGCAACTAACGCGCCGTAGCCGTCCGCAGGCCGTTCAGGCTTCAGGCCCTTGGATCTCGGCCTCTCCTCCCGTCCCCCTCTTTCTCTTTCTTCCTTTGCACGCACGATATAAACCTCAGTCCCGTACGCCTTATAGTGCGACCCTGAAACCTCCAGAAACTAGAAATAAATTTGCTTCAATTAAAATGCACTTACAGTTCTTGCAAAACTCTGCTATATAAACACACATTTTGTAAATTTATACATTTATAAAACTTGGTCAAGTTAAAATTTCGCTGGAGAAACCAGCTCGTAAATGTATCGTTACGCATTATAAGCCTAACAAAGATGAGATCCTCTGCGTTAACGGGAGATTGAATAATATATGATTTTTTATTGGCAATCGTCATCACAGGATGCTGGGCTGACCCACGCAATTATTCGAATCTTCGTCGTTTAAGCGAGGGGCTATAATAATATATTTTTTGTTCGGGAGTACATTGTACTCTTAAATGACGACCCAGCGACGGACGGTCAAGATTAGTCGGTAGAAGGTTACATTGGATAATCGATCGTAATTGTGTCTACTTAGCCGAGGGGTCCCCGGAGCTGCTCGAATAGCCCACGAGTCCAACTGGTATCGCGACCAAAACGTCAAAATCGAGATACAAGTACAACAGCCGATTGAGATAAGCGTTCGACGTTGCAATTCGTGTTTGCTATTATTAGCCATCGAGTAATTCTAGTATTTAATCGCGCGATGTAATGGAAAAATCGAGATAACCGGCAGACCAGGTATATTTCTTATTAATTTCCTTCAAGGATTTCGCAGAGATTTCTCTTCTCTCCTTCTTCTTCCTCTTCTCTCCTTTTTTCTTTCTCTTTCTTGATGCTGGATCTTAATCGACCGTCGTTACCTTCATCATTGCTGTTTGGCGCCGAGATAATTAATCGTCCTGTTCACTACCGCTTCGAGTGGTCGGCGAAGGATGCTGCGGCTACAGTGGGTTTATCACGAAAAAAAAATTAAGGATATGGAATGGAGAGAGGAGGAGAGAGAGGTGGTGGCTTCC
Organism: Temnothorax curvispinosus; assembly: GCF_003070985.1. Classification (NCBI taxonomy): domain Eukaryota; kingdom Metazoa; phylum Arthropoda; class Insecta; order Hymenoptera; family Formicidae; genus Temnothorax; species Temnothorax curvispinosus. The sequence goes on along the minus strand of NW_020225118.1, from coordinate 267,192 downwards.
TGGAGACGAGCGCTCAAATGAATTCGCTCGACGGCGCACGTTGTAAGGCACGACTACCTGCTCTACGATAACAGTCAACTTCCTTCGAGACGTAGAAACGGGACTCGTGCCTACGCAGAAGCTGGATAAGGATATCTTTAGAGGTGCTTTTTATCGCTGAGAGTCAGGTGTGAATTGGGGCCACCAGTGATTCGATCAAAGAAAACGCACCGCCAAGAATGAGTCGCGGTCTGGAGAGAAGAACAGTAGCCAGCAAAGATTAATCGATCTCTTCTATTGATCAGAATTATATTACTTTCTTAACCCTTTAAGAGTTGTACTCTTGAACCCTTGGATTGATACGCGAACTCAATACCAATTTTACTGGGTAAAACTTTATTTGGAATAGATTTCAGTTGATTATCATGTAAGCTGAGATAGATAATGTTTCAGTTGTAGATTCTAAATAACACGAAAATCCGGTACTATGACAGAAAATGCGATACTCATTTTGTTAGGGACTGAACGAACGATTTCTCTCTCGATTTGTTTTTCGGCAACATATTCAATTTTGTTGCAAAACACTCACGCCCAAGTATGACCGGCCATTACGACGAGACATCCTCGACTCGTGTGAGAGCTACGATTTACATTCGATTTTAATCGGGCATGATGTAACCGAGCGCTTAAGCTAATGAACGAGGACTCGCCGCATTTGGCGCTCCGTTGAACACGCGAATTCGACGTAACGGCTATATTTAATTCGCCGGCGTTGAATGGACTGTATATATGAGATGAACCGCCAGTTAATAACCATTTGTTCTCGCAACGGAATACTTCCAATAATATCAAGAATAAAATGAGACGACTGCGTCTTATTGAGATAAATTCGACGACGTGTCGACTCCGATTTTTTCTCATTAAAAAAAGGATCGTAATAAAATATTCAAAGCTGTTTGAATATTAATATTGGATGATGATGATAATAATAATAATAATACGCTTTAGTCCTTAATTTAACGACAACTGAGAATCTAAAGAGAAGGTGTCTTTCGTAGTGTTATACGGTCCTGGGGCTAGCTGTTTCGTCCTTATAGGCACACGCAGAAGGCGGCAAGCGATATGTGGGGGCTTCATATAACAAAGATTCATCGGGACCGGTTTCGTATGCCACCCTTTTTTACATTCTCCCGAGAGGCCCCGCCGAGCCGCGGGTGTGAAAACCGACACCCACCCACTTGTTATTTTGTCAAACACGAGCGTTGGAAATTATAGGAATCATACGCTAACGCGTATCTTCTGAAACACTTTTATGATACAAATTGTTCCTAATCTCGTGCACTGCGCTTCACTTAATTGTATAATATAGCGTATGCTATAATCACCTGTATAATTACAATTATAAGACATCATATTATTATTATGCAACTATGCGTATTGTAACATTAAACATGAAAAATATACAATTGAAACGTATATTATAATTTATCACGAAATACCTCTATTATAAAAAGAGAATTTTGAAATGTATGTTATACTTTAATTAAATTATATGTATTGAAACATTTGTCAAATTTTATCACGAAGATTTTACTCCATCGACGAATTTCGCGCGTATTATTTCGAGTGGTGGAGAATTTCCTCGCGAACACAGTGACGATAACGCGACGCAAATAATGCGATGCAAAGCGCGTCGATCTAATAATAATGTCGCGAAATGATAGGGACCCGCGTTATTACGACACCTACCCACTTGTCGTTTCGCTAAACACGATCCAGAAAATTATAGGAATCACGTGGCGACGCATCTCCTCTCCGAGAGGCAGCCTCGCGCGTCTCACGCCAAATTATTCTCGACTGTGCACGCTCGCGCTACATTTTACAACCATCAATTAAACGTGACACCGGACAATTGCTGTTTGTGGCCGATGTATTCTCCTGTGTAATTCCAAATGGAGGCGCGAAATTTAACGGCCAGTCTCCTCCGTACACTGTCAGGAGAGAGAGAGAATTCTACGTGTACCATTTTCTGTCTCAAGCTGTCGTCCGTCATTACTGTTAATTAAAATTCAATTTTATTCGGAAGAAAACTTTACATTCTTTTTCTGAGATTAAACACTGTTAAATTCATAGTGTCAAATTGTATTCAATTTGAATCATTTTTATAATCGTTCCTATAGGTCGCCACTGCTTTTACTCAAGAGTCATTATGTCATTAATTTGACTAACACAATGTTAATTTAACTAAACCAATGGAGTTAAAATATAATACTGTTTTGTGTTAAAATAATAAATTTCGACACACATGGTGGTTAAAAATAACAAAATGTTATTTCATTCAAGGTTTAAATTTTATCCTTTAATATTTTATAGTGAAATATCGTTGTCCGGAACTCGTTTCGAAAAAATATTATTTCCCCTTTCCGTCGTAAACGCCGTGTACGGCGTCTCGGTGCCGGGGAACGATTCAACTTGATAGCCGCGATGCATCTCGGCACGCTCGAGGGAATCGAAAATTGCAATGCGCACGAGTAGGTGTACCAATCTCGCTTGCTACTCGCAGCTCGCAGCTGCGGTGGTTGCAGCGAGCGATTCCGAGGCAATTGAACCGAGACGAAATGCCGCGCCGGCCACGTCGGCTAACCGCAGCGATCATATTCTCGATACGGCCTCGAGAAGGGTGTTTTGCGCGCACCGGTGAGAGAGATTCTGCGGAAAACTCGAAATCACGGTTGGAGAACGGGCCGCCAAGCCCGTTCCGTGAAATCGGATTAGCCTCGTGGCATCTAACTTTTCGTCGCGCCGTTTTTTTACGCGTCGAGACCCATCCTCGCCATTCTCCGCACTCCTTTTCATCCTACCCGCTGCGGACGGGAATTTTTTAACTCGAAAAGGAAACGACGAGCTCGCGTTCTAGTTGTCCGGTCACGTTCCGGAATCGACGAGATCGCAAAGATCGCTCGACGATCACAAATACCACGAAGAATGCGGCTCTTTTCAGGATCACGTCGAACGAAGCGTTATAAATAAATATTTCGCGTTTAAATTTTTTCTGCCTTCTATCCACAAAGTCGAAGCCGATTAAATTTGTCTACCGTTCAGTCTATTTAAATACAATATATCTCGTTTCCACTGTATTTTAACAATAAGTTCTTTGAGCAATTTAGAAATTGCTTCTTTTTCACAAAAATATTGAAGGGACCATCATTGAAATTAATTGCGGAACGATATAAAAATTTAATTCGCCCAAAACATGTTAACTTCAGTCGCTTATTCATGTCGGCTGAAAATTAACGTCAACCGGGCATTTTTATTGAGAAATAATCAATTTTTAAAACACAGCTAGTCCAAAGGAATCATCATCAAAATATAATAACGGAAAAAGTAAAAGATACATAAAAAACGTAAAGATTTGAGAATACAGATACTAATTATGTATTCGCCGTTTCGATTTGGTCGCAGAGTGTTGCTCTTATTGCGGGACCGCGAGAACGGCGAACAAAATTCCGGCGGGTTCTAGCCGTAACATTTTTCAGGACGCGGTAAAACGATAGGCGCAGCATAGCACGCCAGGTATTTAATGCCAGCCCGCCGCGCTGTCCGCATTCTCAGGTGACAAGCCTTTAACAGCTCTCACCGCTCGCTGGACGCCGACGCGACGCGGCGTTTCTGCACCACCGTGGAAACTATAGCACGCGTATACCCGATACCGTAGTCGGTCCCCGGGCCCCGATCCCCCGGCTACATACATGTCCATACGTGTGCCCAACAAATAAGGCACTTGTTAAGGCGCTCCGAGGCTAGCGAGACTCGCAACGGGCCCCGCCGGGACGGGTTTTGCGGGCAGCCCTTTTGCCATAATCGGCAACACAATACCTGTCGCCGCGCGGCGTCGTTCGCAGGATCGCTCTCCTCCTCTTCCTCCCCCCGAAATCACAAGCGTTCTTGCAAGTATATCGCCATACAGTCCATACACGGCGTGTGTTAACCGAGTCCCTCGCGCGTACGCAACAGCAACATCGGTCCAAAACCACTAACGCAGTTCTGGCTATCTATTTCGCGAATTTGTGAAATGGATTTCTTCAAGCACGCGCGACGGATGGAAAAATCCTTATTTATTCAAATTTAGTCTCCAGAAGCTCTTTAACAATCCATATTAAGTACCTCGAAAATAAAATATCGAATTAAGAAACATTTTGATGAACAATTTTATTCGAACGATAATCATTATTTTAGTTTATATTAACCGAGAGGACTATTTTATATCCTGGCATTTTAAAGTTTAGGAATCGATTCGAAATTTGAATTGTGCAGAATTACAAAATATGTGTTTATTCATGGTAATTACGTGTGATCAATTTTACGAGGCATATTGTATTGATACGTGCGCCTGTCGAATGCAGCCACGTACACACATCGGGCGGAACGAGCGAGTTCACCACGTGCTTTCTATGCGCACGCATCCGCGTGCCTGTCATCAACCTGCGTTTAATATTTACGAGGATCGTACCCGCAGAGAGTATTGATCCACAAAATTCTTTAGGCTACGGATTCTAGTTCATTACTGCGGATTTATGCACATAAATACACAATTCGGGAAAAGATAGTACAAAGCAAAAAGAGTTATGGACCGGGATGTAAGTTTTGTGTAAAAAATCTAATAAAAGTCGGTTGGAGACACGGCATAAAACTAGTCTTTAAAAAAAACCTACCATGTATCATAGTATCATTCTTAAAAATATCCGTCGTAGTAATACAGTGGAGATTAGACAGGAGTATCACATATTAAATTGAGAAAATGAGACGAATTCATAAACAAAAATGTGGTTGTAAGAAAAATGGTACGCCTAAATTGATGTAGATATTGACTACTGAATTCAATAGAGACAACTGCTGAGCTTGTACAACTGTCAAGTGATGAAAAAATAAAATAAAAATACACTCTTTAAATCCAAGCAATTGAACATGAGAACAGATGAATAATTCTCTTTTATTTACTACATACGATAAATGATGGTTTCATGGATTCATGGATTTTTTAATTTATATAGGATTTTTAATTAAGAAAGGTCTATTCTCAAATAAGTTGTGGAATTTGTTCACGAAGACAAAGTCAATATAGTACAACAAATGCGACATACTATAATAATATTAGCAATTGCTGATTTTTTGGGATTTTATTGTGTTTTATTTAATTAATAAAAAGCACAAGATTACTTCTCTGCCTTTTTCGTCTTTGCCGAGGCCTGCTGTGCTTTCATAACCTTATAGACAATCTTTTGCTCTTCGATTAAGAACGCACGCACAATCCTGAAAATTATATGCAAGCTCATTATGCGAAACTTTATATGCTTGATGCATTATTATATATTAAAGTAACGATTAATCTTACTTTAAAAACAAATAATTCTCCATCTTGTATCTAGTGAAGAAGTATTTAAAATATAAGCATTTTAACATGCTTTCGTTAAATACATACCTTTCTTTTACACATTTGTGACACAGGACTCCGCCGTACACCCGCTTGACAGTCTTCTTACGTCTACACATACGCGAACGTTCCATTGGTCTCGCGGGCTGGATACCCCTGAGTTTATCCTTACATTGTCCACACCTTGGGATCTTCTTAGGTTTCTTCAGATATTGGTAGACTAATTTGCCACCTGGCGTACGTACACTGTAAACAAGAATTCACCTCAATCAGTTCTTAATAATATAATTTTTAAATATTTAATTTATACCAAGAAACATTCACTCTAATGTGACATATACTCCGAAGAGTGCAGACTGAATATTCGCAATAATGATGGTTAAACAAATGTTAACGTGAACAATAATTCAATTTATCTAATGATTTTCACTGTCCATTGTACGTGAATTTTATGCAGCTTGGTGCAAATGATCAAAACATAACCTCAAACTCTTGAAACTGTTTACCGCGACCAACGCTACTATCATCAAAATAAAACTTCGCTGCAAACGGAAATCAACGTATCTCGTCTGGAATTAATATTTTCCATTATTTACATAGATACTTACACACGCCTTCTGTTGCTTTTTGTGTTGTACGACAGGCGTCGCCGATAGGTTAGCCGCTGCACCATTTTGACGCTGCAACGAAAATCACCTCGTTAGCGAGAGAAATCGATTTATATAGAATTGCGACGCGCAACCGAACACCGCAGATTTCTACGGGGATCGTGTGACATTAATGCATCTTACGATTGACACGCGCAACGTGGATATTATAAAATTATACAAAAACGCCACGAACCTTAGTCAGATCCAAACGGAAAAGGAAACGGCGTTTTGCCGAAGAGAAACGTTTCTACGCACGCGTGTTGACTGTCGCGTCGCGAGACTCGCGAGTTACCTGCTGTCGCCATCTGTTCGTGAAAATATGAGTCACTAATGACGATAATGAATACCTACATGGGATAAATTCTTCCATAGTTTGATATATTATAATTGGAATTGGATTGGATGGTATTCGGGTTTACGCCGGAGTTTCTCCTTATAATTAATAAAAATGGGTAACGCTTCAGCGAAAGTAGAAGCGAAGCCGGAAGAGAAGAAGAAACTGAAACCTTGCTGCGCCTGTCCTGAAACCAAGAAGGCGAGAGACGCATGGTATGTAATATAATTCAAGTAACATTTACCGAATGTGCGGTATAGGTTAGAAATGTTTCTATCTCATTTCGCGTTGAACAAAATTTTTAAATTAATACTTTAATTAATAATACAGTCATTCGATAGTTGTATATATTCTATTCTAAGGTGGTGCGTAAAATTATGTATAATCAAAGAAAATTAATATTTATTTTTCTGAAGTATTATTTTATACATAAAATATTTTAAATCATATAGTTATGTCTAATTTATAACTCTGATTTTTTTTCAGTATTATAGAAAAGGGCGAGGAAAATTGTGGCGACCTCATAGAAGCGCATAAAACTTGTATGCGATCAATGGGATTTAACATATAGAAGAATAATAAATATTTTGACACCAAAGGCATCTTTGTCGCAAAGAGCATACTCATCAATGGATCTTGAAGTCTCAGGTTATATATGGTTTATATGTATATGTCTTTGTAAATAATTTTCTTCTTAGACTTGATAAAGAATAAAGTATTATGTAAAGCTACAAGAGTTTAAATCTGAATAAATTGATTTTATTTTGAATGAGCTCCGAGGAATATGAAGTAGACTGTTATGATGTAACTATATGTTAGAAATAAAAAAAAAATCATACTCGTCTTTTCAACAAGATTTATCGGTCTTAAATATCCCAGCACTATTTGCATTCATTAGAATAGGACGAAAGAGATAGAAGGAGTGAAGCCGTATTGGGAATTCTAACAAAGCATATATTTTAATTTGATGTGTGGCTAATGCAAAGGTTTTACTCTTGCATAACAATTCCACAGCTTGGTTTCCCTGAACACTCCAAATAATGAACAGATTCTTAAATCGATATATGGCGAAATCTTCAGTACTATAGTTGTAATTTATCGGTTTTTTTTTTTTTGACAGTTTTTACAGCCAGTCAATAATGTAAATAATGTTATTGCAACGTGGTCCTACACTGGGCTGAAAGACAAACTTACATTTGACTGGTGCACCATAAATACCGAAGCTATAAAACAACGGCGCGACGTCCTCGCGAGGCATCGCGTCCTCGTAGAATGATCGCAAATATATTTTTTTTAACTATAATAAATAGATCTTAAATATATCAGTACAATTTATGAAATATGATAAGAGAGTAATAATAAGAATTTTTACTAACTCACATAATCGTCGAGTGTATAATATAAATAACAAGTAAATGGACTTTTTTTTCATCTATCTTCTCGTTCACAGCATTGCGTTGGACTTACGAGCTATGACATAAGTAGCCTAAAGTCGTTTGGATAATTAAATAGAATATTTTTAATTAATATGAAAGTAGTTGTACTTTATGTGTGGGCAAGTGAAATTCGATATAACGGAGTGTGCAGATGTGTAATATATATGTGTGTATGTGTGTATGTATATATAGTATATAATATATATAATATATGAAAATGCGATTTTTTTTGTCACTTTTGCAGACACTCCAGATTCTTTCATAGAAGCGTTTTAGCAATCAAAATGCGTCAAAGAATATCTTTCGTATTGTTATATAAAATTTGTCGTAAGGTATACACCGTACGGCTCTCGGCACTTTTTATATTGACTAAAAGTCGACAACGCTTTGATGGAAATCTTTGTCACAGATTGTAGGATTGTAGAACGAGACAAGTGCTGGGAACACCGTGTTGATTCTGGAGCGTTTCCAAGAGTGTGTTAGTTAGACGTATGTGAGTGATTAGCGTCGTATTGATAACAGCATCACAGCTACGAAAGTCTCGTTTTCCAAGCTCTGCCACGGCTTTTTCAATGGTGCAACCGATCGGTACAAGACGATTGGTCGACTAAGGATTAGCACAGCCTGTTCGGTGCGACGAAAATTGAGCAGAACATTTTGGACAAGAAATGACGGTCGATTTAACGCTATCTTCCCACGGGGGCCTTTCGTCCCTGTTTCGATCTGATAATTTTCTTCGCGGAAATTTACGCGCACGTAGTACGACAAATTTAAGATTAAGAACTTTCTCCGTTCGGGAAAAAATTACGTACGTGTTTAAAACGACAATCGCGACGCGACGAAGAGCCATCTTTTGATATTTAAATATTAGCTCCGCAAAATTGTCCACCGCGTCACAGGCTTCGCGCGGGCACAACGATTCAAGAAGTCAGTCCATCGTTAACGGCTAGAGAGATGCAAGAATATATTGTTAAATAATATGATCTGCAACTATGTATAATATGCTACAATGGAGTAAGTCTGCTAGCGATAGAAGAACATAGGACATCACGGTCACGTAACTTCAAGGATGTCGGATAAGATTGGTTTGAGGCAGTAGTCTATAGTCTTTGCCCGAGGCTTGATTATTTCTCGGACCAGCAACTCTCACCTGTCTTGAGGAACTCGCATTGATCGTAATACTTTACTTTGCTGAAAAAAAATGAAGAAATACGAGAAGTGAAATAGACGCGTCGTGCGTACTATTAATAAATAAAGGGGCTATTTAAAGACGTCTATATATTACCTGGTACTGCGCTTCTGTATCCATGGTACCGGTTACAGCCACAACTTGATACTGTCTGGCCTTCATTGCCGCGGTGGACTTCCGCACGAGTCTCATCGCGCCGGGCGCGCTACTCGTGCTATTGAAATGCGTCATTTGCGCCGGACTATGACTCGGATCCAGCACCAGCATGGTTATGGAGCCGTCCCTTAGCTGTTCCACACCCATGATCGTTCTGCTATGCCCTGAATTTATTAACGTTGAGTGTGTTAGCTAACTTTTGAAAGATACAAGATGAAAGATACTTTTGAAAAAACGTTTACCTTGATGTTGAAGATAAAGAGGTGGCTTGAATTCTTCACATCGTTGAAAGTATTGCAGGACCCAGTTGAACAACTCGGGATGGCCGCCATCCGCGCTGGTAGGTCTATGAAAGTCCACCAGCTGACACCTGTACGAAGTCAGGGAGAGAAAAGTGTGCGTCGTATGACTTGGCGACCGATCGCGATCATGGAACTTACTTTATCCTCAAACTAGACAGCAGCGTGAATACCTCCGTGGCGCCGATCCACTTCCTAGTGTTAACGAGTTTACCGCCGAGCTGCTCCGCGCCCTGAATATCAAAGCCCTGCGCCCATGCCCATTCGATCATCTTCTGCAATCTTGAGATCGATGGCATAGAGCTGCGCAGGGGATTCTCCGTTGAGCTGTTCCCACCGGCCCCTGAGCTCCACGCTTTGTAAACTAGATCGTTGTAGCCTGTGTGCTGCAAGAGAGATGAGATTAGCATCTGCATGTTTCTGTAACCGCAGCCCCAGCCCTTATCGCCGTAGGTCGATGCGTAATGGTCCACAGTGGAACACATCCAGGTATTCACTACGTTACTGCAAGCCTGACTAATGGCTCGTACTTTCGGGACCAGCCCTGCAAGAGAATAAATAATGTTGTGAAGATTCTCGGGTAGAACTGGACTCTTTTTGCACACAAGACATTGTAAATCGTACTTACCGCGTGTACAAGAACTGCCGTCGTCGATACCGCTACTCTCGGCGACTCTTAGCTCGATTTGTCTCTCGAAAAAATCGGCCACCGTCATCTCGCCCGCATACACAGCCCGCTGCATATTGGTGACACTCTGTTCTCTAAAGTTACCCTGATTATCCATACCGTACTGCGCTCTCAGCATCTCGAATTCGCGCTGTTCGCGCAGTTTTCTCACTTCCTTTTCTCTCCTCTCCATATCCTTCGCTAGGAGACGATCGGTTGACACGTCCGGCGTCACTGGCGACGGCGTGCTCTTCTTGCTGAAGTGATCTTCGATGTGTGCCATTAGGTCGTCATTATTTTTAAATAATGTACTAAGACATACCGGACAGGCAGGCGTAGAGTCGCTACCGACGGTAGCCGTATCGGATTGCGAGCTGGTTCCGTTTGCGGGGCTAACGAAAATAAATAATCGTTTAATTCATTTATCGTATAGTTGCGCTATTAATTAACTGTTATCTCGAAACCCTGGTAACCATTTCCAATAGAAAACGATTAAAAACGGCTATATCTGTATCGTTTTCAATCGTATCTTATCGGTTTCTATCGCTTTAGATCTAAATAAGAAAATAAACGATTCACTAACAATATTAAAAACAATAAAAAGTTTTTTATCATTTTCTATCGTTGGCGGTTATCAGGGAACGCTACGTTAAATATTGCAAGTGGATGCGTCGTACCTAAGTATATCTTTGTGCTCGATATTGACATGTAACTCAAGATCAGAAGAATTCGGAAACGACGTAACGCAAAGGGGGCAGTTGAAGACTCCGTCCCGCGACGGCGGCGAGTCCGGCGGGAAGGACGGTGAGGTGAGATCAAAGTGTTGGCGATTGATATGCTCTTCCAGCCTCAGCGGACTGTCGGAACTGTACGGGCACATCGGGCACTCCTGCACTGGAAGTTTCGGGGAAGCGTGCGAGCGCAGTTGCAGATTTAGGCCTGAACGCAGCGGTGAACCTTGACCCGCCGCACCTTCCAGTACTGAACAAGAGGAAGCCGTGCGTTAATTTACACATTTGTATTCTCACATCGAGTACGGTCTAAACAGGTTGTATCCGTTACCCGCATTGGCATTGTTACTGTTGTTATTGTTGTTATTGTTATTCACGTTGGGATTCGCCACTTGGACATCCGGCTTCCTCGACGACAACTGCTGCTGCTGCTGCTGCTGCTGTTGCTGCTGCTGCTGCTTGACCCGCTGCCCCAGAGAGCTGCAGCCCCAGCCATTCTGCAGATGAGGTGGTCGCAGAGACATGGACGGCGAGAGTGCCCGGCACTCGTCCCGTCTGTTGTGCTCGTCCATCAGCGAGTCGTCGTCGATAAACGCCATCAAATCATTCTCCGGGGTGCTGCAAGTATACAAACAACAGGGTCAGCGTCGATCTTTGTTCACTGGAGCAATAGAGCGTGCAAAACAATATTTATGCACGAGCGCGCACAGATACGAATGCCGCGAACACTGTGCCAAGTACTGCCCAAGTACTGCGTCTGTGTGTTATAAAATTTGTATTACATTTCAGTCAACAAATCCCTTTCGCGCTCCTTGGCGCGCTGTCGCTTCTTCCGCTTCTTCGCCATTTGCCACATGAACAATTTCAGCGGTTTCAATCCAGTTTCGCCAACCCGTTTATCTCGCCTAGGTGGATTCTGCAACCTCCTCAGATCCGTGCGAGTACACCTATACATGTTTTGTTGACGATATGACGATACGCTGTTGACTGGTACTGTTCAAATTGGTCAAATTGGTGTCGACTGTCGTGATGACAACTGACAGGCACTTTAAATCGTTCGGTCCAGTCACCTGGCTTGTTATGGCGGGAAATTAAATGCCGGTGACGTTACCGATAATTTACTGGCGGAAACTTCGTTATCGGTTTTATTTTCACAGCAATTTACTGCGCGTCGGTAAATATAAATTTCTACGCGACAGTCACACCAATGAACGATATCGATTGGTGGTGACATCTCGTTTATTTCGGGAGTTTCGGGAGTCATTCTTTTCGGTGTGTGTCGTGTGTGTGTTTAGAATTATGCATAATTAAAAATGTTTTGCATTATCGGTTTTCGTTTTCGCGTGAGTGCGTGTGTGCGTGTGTGGACGATTGCCGCGCCGACGTCCTTCTGCGCCGCGTATACCTATACTCGGCACGTCAAGGATCGTTTTGCGGAGCAGGGTCACGCCGGTCACCGCCGAAGTAGCGACAAGGGCTGGATTCGGGGAGCGCGCTATTAGCGCTATTTGCTTGTTCTATCCTTGTTTTACACCTGATGAGCGATAAAGACAGAATGATGCAATAGCGCTAATAGCGCGCTCCTCGAATGCAGCCATGTAATCCGGCGGGAAGATGGGCCGCAAGAAGAAGAAGCAGTCGAGTGCTGGTGCTGGTACTGCAACCGTGAATTCGTGGACGAGAAGATCCTCATTCAGCGTCAGAAAGTAAAGCACTTGAAATGTCATATCTGTCACGAGAACCTGGACCAGGGCTTAGCGTACATACATTGTATGCAGGTAGGCACAAGGAGGCGATAGACAAGGTACCGAATTCATTGCTTAATCGTAACAATATCGAGATAGAGATTTATGGAATGGAGGGCGTACCACCGAATGACGCGAAGGAGCACGAGAGACAGCGAAACGGTGGGAGACCTGAAAAGGCGAAACCCGAGGGTCTGTTAGATTCTGTCAGGTGCGATGTCTGGTATGGCGGGCGGTCTACCCGGGATGCGGGTTAGCTGATCGGAGATGTCGCAATTAAGAGCGACGCATGCGAATAAATCTGGTCCCGGGCTAAACATAGATATTTCCAGCCGAGTTTTACATTCAATAGGATTAATTAAGCTAAACAACATCAATTAGACATATTATTCTAACTACACGTTCTTTCAATACATTCTTTTAACTATATATCTTTTACGTTATTGAGATTGAATTCTTATCGAGACATTCTGACTTTTCGAGTTTTTGGAAATATAAATTTCTTTTTACTTGCAATATAACTGATCTGTTTTATTATTATCACTTTTGTTTATTGTTGGAAGAAAAGCGGATAAAGCCAGACAGGAAATTGAACGCCGTGACTGCCTTTTTATAACGGGTACGTTGCAGAATCGAAATAAGAATCATGGTTTGATTGACATTAGGAAAATCTTCAGTGTATTCACTTTCCAATAGTAATTTGATATGATTTTTAATCTGATAATCTTTAATATGACCATAATACTTTCCGTAAAAATAAAATTTAGTAAGTTTAACTAACCTACTCGATATCCCACTTTTTTATGATATATAAACAACATAAATGCAATAATAATAATAATAATAATACGAGTCAAAAGAAATTTATATTTTAATTAATCTACTCGATATCTCACTTATTTATGATATTAACAACATTATATAAATGTGATAATACGAGTTGAAATAAACTTATATTTCCATCCTCTAATATCAGAGAGATGCAACGTGTAAGAAGCACAATTAGAAAGAACAGTGATACTCTATCCATTCCGTCTAACACACCTCGGAGTCAGGTAATCCAAGTGAGCGCTGTTGACGTGGACCAGCATCTCCGTGGGCGAGATCTCGCCCAGATCGCAGAACGGGCAGTTGGCGGCGCCCTGGAGATGGTACTGCACCATGTGCGAGCGCATCTCCTCGTCGTTGAAGCCCTCCAGGCCGCATATCTCGCACGTGTAGTTCATCTCCGGCGGTTTGCTGGACGCCATTTTCAGGGTGTCCGTGGTAGCGGCTTCCTCCTTTCGGATCCTTTTGCCAGAAGATTCAGTCAGAACATCATTAAGGGAAGCGCGGGAGGATTTACTCACACCGCCGCGCCGGGTCATAAATTTAGCACCGGTTAATCGCGCGCGCTACGCGACGACGCGGGCAACTGGGATTAATTCGACGTTTCCGTAGTAAATAATGCAGGGATACAACGGCGGGTCAGATAACATAATCCTTGTGTAAATACCGTTTATTTACACCGGAAGCTTTTCATTAATTATGTTGATAGAGGCAGAAAATAATAAATTTTATGCGGCGCGTATCGTAACGCACGCAAACCGTGAAAGCAAAAAATAGTAATTAATTTATATACGTTTATAAAATACTTTCGTATAATTTATATATTCGTAACTATAAGTAATATTAATCTTCATATCAACGTGCGTATTAATACTAATTAAGTAAAAAAATAATTATATATAATAGGATAAGAACTGTTGCCATTTATTCTAATCGTAATTACTTTTCTTCAACCTTCTCTGGGTCTCGCTCTTGGTTTTAACTACTTATCCCCATCGATTCCCCAAGAACGAAAAAAAAGTTAGATAAAAAACGCTTCCATTGCGATCGAACGACGAGCAACGCAACGAGGGTGAGGTCGCGAGTCGTGATTTCCAGATCCATTTACGACACGATGGGTTAGCACGCGCCGAGAGTTGACGATGGATAATTTGACGTTATGCGCGCGATTTCGATTAGTCTTTTCCGATAATCGATACGACCTCAGGATATCTTATGGCGAACAAATCGACGACTTCCGGACAATCCGCTCGTATCTTCCGGAAACAATTCCGCCGGGAATCGACGTTAATTAGCTGATTAAATTAATAAAACGAACTTGAGAACTGTCGAATCTTCTTTTGTGCGCTCTAACTGGAATAGCGAATATCGAAGATTAAATTTAATTAAATTGAATGGAACGGTAAATCGTCAGATTGAATTGATCAACGCACTATTTGACACTAAAATTGATATAATTTATTAACTCCGAAAACACAATTAGAAGCACTCGTTCCAACAAACTCTTCTTATCTTCTAAAAATGGTCTACAGGGTATCTTCTAAAATACCCGAGAACACCCGAGAAATTTCACCGAGGTGACATTGTTCGATTTTCTCCACGTTTCCCTTTTTCCTCGGAAGCGCGATCGAACGCGGGGCGGGGGAAAAGAGTATCCCTTTCGACGACCGTGAAACACCAAGTTCGACACGACGCGCTGGCTACATAGTAATTACGTATCGAATTACAATTAATTATTCTCGTTTCAGACTTTTTCCCGAGAGAAGAGAACTCTTTTCTCTTTGATCGGTGTTTTGAACACCGCAATTGATACGGATTAAATTTAAACACGGCAATTGATACGGATCGAAATTGATACGCGTCGAGATGATCCGCAGCATCTGATCTACGGTGTCACCGTGATCGACTCCAATTAATCGCGCTCACTGCAGTGTAATTAACTCGGAGCGATCGACGGCTGGACCTGGATCCGCGAAACCGCGTTCCCTCCTGAGGGGCACCGTCGTCCGTTCACTCGAATAAAAAACGCTGCACGTAAAGGTTTCTCAATTCTCACCTCCGGCAAGCCCTTCACCCCCCGCACCAGCGGCACGGCTATCAGCCCCGCGTCTAATGCCGTATCGCGACGTCGGAGCGGCGGCGAGTCAATCGATGGACTCTCGCCAGCCGAACTAGCCGAAGGCCAGCAGGAAGTCCGAGTCCGAGGCAGTCCATAACTCGTTCCCCCGCGGCCGAGATGGAAGACCGATTCTCTTCGCGATCAACGGCGGCGTCGTCGACGGGCAACGAGGGACGAGACGCATGTAACGTCGCCGCCGTCTCACGACGGCGGCGGCGACGGTGGTGGCGGATGAAGAACGAGAGGGGGAGGCGTCGCGACTCTTTTTATTTGCTCGCCCCCGGCGAAACTAGGCCACCGAGTGACTCGTGCGAGAAAACGGCCGTCGTTGGGTTGGGTTGACCCATTTCCGGGTCCCTTGCACCGGCGAGTACGCACGTACTCGGAAGCCGAAACGCCGCCGGGCACACTTATCCTTCCTTCCTTCCTTCCTTCCTCGCGGGCGCTCTTCCGCGCGATACTTCCGCTCCGCTCACACGCTCGCTTCACTCACCGAACTGTCGGATCGATCATTCACGCTTTTCCTCGTGGTAGGCCCCCGCGCGCTCGTCCCGCGGCAGCGGGACCGACCGATCGCCCTAACGTGCCGCCCCGTCGCTCGGCTCCATATGACAGCCACCGCAGGCAGTTCCGTCCGTCGGTCTGTTCCGCCCGAACGATTTTCACGACTCGCTTCCCCTCGCGCGCAGGGGGTAGCAAAGGGTACCCGCCACCCGCTGCATGGTCGCGGAGCGCGACCCGCTCGGACGCCACCCCCGACGACGCTCCCAGCGCCGCTTGGCACCCCTTTCGAGTACGCCGTCGGTAACGACCCGATGCACCGTTTCAAGGGTGGTTTATGAGAAACCCGACGCGCGGTACCGGCGAAGCTATCGATCGTATAATTCTAATTACCATAGCAATACTTACAATATCAGATGCACAGAAAAAAGAGAAGATTTCAAGATTTCCACAGAAACTAAAGATATTTTTAAATCAAAAACGTTCTTCTTTTCTGTGTACATATCTGTACCTTAGAGATAAAGAATTGTATCTCTACTTTTTGTAAAAATGGAATCGATTTACTTGTTCTAATAATATACCAGGATTGCAGGAGCTTAAATTATATAGTGATAAAGGTTCTGAGACGACCATTATTACTAGTTCTTAAGGTACAGTGTTTAAAAAAAAGTCGTATTGGAAATTTACGTAGAAATAATTAACTTTAAACTCTGTTTTCTCTAAATTTATATAACGATAGAGATACGATTCTTTACTTCTAAGGTACAAATATATATTGTTAGAAATAAATGAAAGACGTACAAAAAAAAAGATATGTTACAATATAACTGATAGCAAATTTGATTTTAATTATTTCAAATATTATTCCGTTTTATTCCGTTTAATATAGAAAGTGCGGGATGTGTAATACATGACACTTTTCCCGAATACTTTCTAAATAGAAAGACAATTGTAACGGGATAACGCACGCGCGCGTCTCAACCGGCGCGCTCATTGTCGCGCGTTCCAATTCCTCTGATTGTCGTCGTATTGTCTTTCCATGCTCGAACTCGTAATGACAGGTCGGCGCGTAAGAAAAGGGCCGCGGCGAGGCCCGGCATTATCCAAATAGCAGAACGCGACGCGATTGTGTCTCCTCGTTGTCGCATTTACAGTCTCCACGTCTCGGACGGATGGTTGGCCCGTCGCCCGCTATTATCTTCCGCGGCGCGACTTCGCACAAACGACCGGGGGTGCGTCGCGACGCATCGGGATTCTGCACGCGACCGCGACACATTCGCGCGCGATGGAATTCGATTTCTCACGGTGCAGCGACGCCCGTTCGTCGCTTCATCGACATGCAGTCGACGACGCCGACCGCGACGGTCGCGAGATACCGACGTTCAACGAACCGTTTACCCCCTTCGCCTCTGGTCAGTCGCCCCCTCTTTTCCCTCGTAACAAATAGATCCCGAGGGGAATTTATCTGACAACGAATCCAATTTTCTTCCAAATCGAATACCCTCTCAATTTTATGTAATAAGAATTCCGAATAATAACGTGATCTTGAGTTATAATAAATATATTATACTGTTAAATATTAAAGGATAAAAAACCTTGAGTTAAATAAAATTTTGTTATTTTTAACTGCCATATGTCGAAATTTAATAAAATTAATATTGTTTTAATTAAGTTTATGGAGTAGGAGCCAGTGGCGACCTATAGGAATGGTTAAAAATGACTTAAGGCTCCTGGGTAGTCACCGCGGCCATATTGGATTCTTACTATCGAGGCGAGGAAAACACCTAATTTTAAGTTGCGGTATTTTCCGAAATAAAAAGACATTTCAATAAAAAATCACGACAGATCGTTTCAGCACACTTCAAAAATTGACTGGATACTATTCTTTTCCCTCGACAATAAACAAACAGCCATAAAACGAAGCCTAAACATACGGAAAACAAGCCGTTTGACGACTATCGAAAGGAGTGCGGTGAATGTTCCTTCCGCATATATATTTCTTGCAAATCTTACCATACGGTCAATTTTACGAGTTTCACGAATACGTTAAACGTTAGAGCACAAGTACAGAGCGAATAATAAAGAAATATACCGCAACTTAAAATAAGGTTGTCAACATGTCACAAGACGGAATTCTCCATTGGAGAGAGTGAGAGGAGAGAGTTCTTACTTCTGCCGCGACGGTACGGCGCCACCGTCAACGCAGAATTCTCGACTCAGGGACCAGGAGCCTTAAATTGAGTATAATTTGACACTGCGAATTTAACAGGGTACAATATATTTGCATAATATGCACATTATGCACATCACATTTCTAATGTTCTTTAACCTTCTATTCTTACGTATTTTTTTAACATTTATTCTATCTCTCGTTTACCCTTGACAGTAACATTTTTATTTCAATGAAACATTTTTCTCTAACAGTCCTTTTAGAGACGGACTTTATTATTTAGTTGGCGAGCAAGAGAAAAATTACGTAACAATCGGCGACGATGACTTTCTTGCATTGATCCGGGATGAATCAAAATTTACGTCTCGCTCGTCTCGCCCGGTAGATGCATACGACGCCGTCCAATTAGCCGATGCGTCTGCACGAAGATAATTAATAACCATTCCGAGTACTTGAGCGAGTTAAATCGAGTCCGGCGAAGTCCGCGTTGCCGGGCTGTTCCCGGTATTAGAACGTTCCGATACATACAAAGAACGTTATCGAGAATGTTTGCTAAAGAGAACGAATAGACAGGCTAATTAAATGTAACGAGGAAACGAAAATGTAATATTGTAATAAAATTTCATTGTATTACAATATTAAATATTTAACAAATCTAGGCCGATGTTAACGCGTGAAAATTATATATTTCTTTAATTATTTTATTTCATGCGCAATTAATTAATGACATTCCCCGCTGTTTTGCGTAAAGTTACGGGAATACAGAAGCGGAAAGGAAACGCAAAATTGCACCGACATGTGCAAACCTCTCGTTAGCGTCGAAGTCGCGACGAGAGGTTCGTGAGCGACGCCAGTTAAATATCGCGGTCTCGCTTCACAAATTAGCTGCATCCTCCCGCGCAGAATAAAGATCCTTATGGTATCCTCGTTCGACGAGGTTGAACCGGTATGCATTTGCGGCGACTCTCCGATCGCGTTCGCCGTTCGGCGATCGGCAAAACTGGTTTCCCCGGAATTGGCATTCGCAAACGGATTTTTGGTAAGACGCTCTCTCTCTCGGATCTCGCCGAATAATTGAGATGCATCCCCGCATCTTTCCTCGAATGTCTCTAGCGAGCGATAACGTAAACGCGAATCGATGGAATTTCGATGAACCCGAGCAAACTTTGAGCGAGCACATCGAAAACAGAACAAATTCAATTGAGACCTGAAAGCCATCATTAAATAATTAATTATTTATGTACCGTAATTTCGGTAAACCGAAATCACCGACAGTAATTTTCAGTTTGACGGTTGAGCGGCTAATTTAATCATTCGGTTTCGAGAGCGGACATCGCCGGAGGACATACATTCTTACGCGTACCAATCGCCGATCGCCGCGAGCGAGATGACTGATTTGTGCGTCGTTACTTGTCGGTGTTAATTATCTATGCGCGACAGTAGTGTGGATACTCAGATAAGGTAGTCCCACACCGGTAGCACGTCGGAGGTCCGCTCGAGCTGCGGTCCAGCAGCGACGTTTGAATATTTATACGATCATGCGCGATTAACATAGCGGACGTGTCTTGGGAGAGCTTCGATCGCGTAACCGGTCGTGCGTTTGCTTTACGTGACTGCTAGATGTCGAGAACAGACGTTGAGACTGCATTTATATTATCGTCTCGGAATCCCAAGAGGATGACGGACGGCGAGAAAAATGTTGGAGTATTGAGTCCGGTACCAAGAAACATTCGGTATACAAGCATAAATAAATATCGCTACAAAAAATGTTTCTGTTACGTGAATCGATCGGACAGTATTACGTTGAGGATATATTAATCGACAAAATGAAAAAAAAGTGGTACTCGTAGCTGGGTCAGCGGAATGTAACTGTGCATTTTAAACTTAATTTACTTCAAATTAGTGGGTTAACACATTTTTGCATAACACCCGCCAATTGTGCAACGCACGCAAATGACACACCGCGCTGCCGTTATTTACATCGGTATAGTAGAATAACGGCCTCCCCCCTTTAAAGGGACAGAATGCAAGGGGGAAGGAGAAAAGGAGAGAGACAAGATTAAAAGGGGAGCGAGGAAGAGAAGGATACTAAGGACCGGTCGTTCGCTACCCACGTGCGGATTGAAGGCGATTTATCGGCGGAATAAATTAATAAATTACGACCGCTCTCCGAGAGAATCCGCTCTCCGATCAGTCAATCAAATATCCGAAGACGATGGCGAACGTGTTTTCGGACACCCGACGAGGCATCGATAAAAAATGGATCGTCCTCCGCGCGGTCGAGTCTCCGGCCACGTTAATAAATCACGAAGCGTAGAAAAATTCGGGCTATGCACTTCGACAGAATCCCCGACATTTAATTGAGCCGTTTGCTACGCGTAAAACCGTGCAACATGAACTTCCTTGATTGATTAATAATCCCATTTCCAGATACGATCGTGAGTAATGCCGGGTCTAATCTTATCTCGCTAAAGTATCTGTTTCTAGCGTTTGGAGCGAGCACGACGGACGAAATGTCCCCCCTAAACACGAGGATTATTTGTACGGATTATTTGTCACGTGTGTCGATCGCCGGCTCGCGAGCGTATCGGGTACGAGCGTATATCGGAAATATATTATACGGATTTTACTTCGTACGTCGTATCGCGGCGTTATCAGCGGAAGTTACCGTCCCCGGGTTATCGGCTTTCCTTCTTCTTGGAATACGGAACACTCGAAGCCACAAGGCAAATGGGCTGCGGCGACAGATTTATGGGAGCGGACTGATTTTCGTCTGTGACCTGCGTGCTCTCGGCTCGGAGACGGATAAGTACTCGAGGAGATACCGCAGCCGGAGAACGAATGCACGGTCAAGTGGTCCATTACGCTCTCCTTTACTCTTTCTCTCTTTCTCTCTCGCTCGCATCACCGGATTTCGCTACTTGCGCGCGTAACAAAGAACTCGCCACGAGAACTCGCCGCGCGGTCGAGAGGCGACGGGGAAGAGGAAAGAATGGAAAAGAAAAAAAAAATACGGCGGGGTACCGTACCGTGTGGGTATATACGGTCGAAGATGTCACAATAGCGGGTTGCCCCGCGTGACAGCCGTGCGCGCCACGCGTCTCTTCCCACCCACACACGCAATTCCTCTCGCGCTGTCCCACTCTCTCGCCTCTCTCTCTCTTTCTTTCGCCCGCCTTCGTCGTTCCCGGGGCCGGGGCTCCCCTCCGATACTCGGGGAGCCGCGGCACTACTCCTCGTTTCTTCCTCTCACCCACTCACTCAAGTAAAAAGCTCGACTCGTGGCTCGTAAGTGCCACGAAAAGCTCAGTCGCTCGCGAGCCGCGTTCGAGTGCGCACCTCGGTCCCGTGCGAGTGCCACGTGCGTCTCGTTTCGACATGTGACTCCTTCGTATCCACGAGGCTACCTGACATCTTCTCCTCTTTTCCTCTTCTCCTTCCTTCCTTTTCTTCTTTTTCTTTCGCGTCTTTCCTCTTTTTTCCTCTCTCTTCTCTCACGGCGAAACACGCACGTGTGTACGGTGGTGAGATGAGGTGAACGCGCGTATCGTTGCGCAGGGATTCGAGAGAAGGGTGGTTCGCATGGTGCACGCATCGAAAATGCGCTGCTCGATGATGCTGATGATAACAGCGATCGCGACGATCTTCGCGCCCGTCGTCGGGAATCCCTTCCTCGACGCCGCGCAAGGTAAACAATCTTTCATCTTTCTTCTGCACGGAATTTATAAGGAGACAGGCGAATCGTGGAATAGATTGAGTGGATGATGAATTTATTTTTCTGATACGAATGAACGAGTGAGTTAAAATTAAGAAAAGTCGTATTTTAGATCGAATAAATTCAATAAATGAATTAAAGCGGACTAATAACGATTCATTCCCTCTGCACAGAAAAAAAGAAGTTGCAAATCAATACTTATATACATATATTCATATTATACATATATGCAACAATCTTGAAGTGAGATTATGTTGCATTAAACGGAGAAGACTTGCTTGAATGAAATTGTTTATATAATTGAACGAAATTTTATATATTTCAAGAAAAAAAGTTGAAATTTTTATAAGAAGATTATAGATTGTTGCGTACATACGAGTATATAAATTTTAATTTGACCCTTCTTTTTTTTCTGTGTGCTATAAACTCCTAATTTTAATTCATCTTTATTCGTGAAGATGCGCTGCTCTATATTTCTCGCGCGTTCTCGACGAATTATACAATTGGTAATTTTAATTGGAGAATCTGCTGATAGAAACTGTAATAATTTAAATATTTAGTAGCAAAACAGGAATCTTTATTGAATCGACGCAAATGGCGAGTAACAGTGACGCTTAATCACGACGTTTCGACCCGGGGGTTTGGTCCTTCTCAAGTGTCTATAAACCGGCATAAAACTATCGCTCTCACGTGAACATCTTAGAGATACGAGAATTTTGACCGAAAAAGTCATATGTCAAAAGATGTACGGTATCGTAGAGCACTTTGATGTGAATTTCTTGCATAACGAACGGTTAAACGGAGTCACACAAATGGGATATGACGAACGGTCGGGAGCAAGCAAGCGACTGCCATTTGCGTCGATTCAATAAAGATTCCTGTTTTGAATTATTATTGGCGGATTAATCTTTATTTTTGATTTAGTAGCAAAGTTTTTAAAGTTTGAAAAATGCTTAATGCGTCCATTGAAAGTAACGTAAAATTATTGACGTTTGCACTGAAATCAATTGATCCCGCCAAAGATTTTTTTTTGTAAATAGAACACGGTAAAAAACATTTTGTATTTGTGTTAAAATTTTCCTGTGTAGAAAGTTTTGTGTTAAATTTCTGACACAGTTGTATGTTAATTTAACATATCGTTGTTGTGTTACTTAACTTTTCTATGTTAAATTAATATTAATTATTTTTAAGAGTTAAAATAACACAATTTATATATGTAAGTGCATGAATTCTTGGTGATATATTTTATATGTTAAAGTGAACAGATAAATTGTGTTATCTTCCTTTTTATAACAGTTACTATGTGTTAAATTGACATAATTCTTATGTTATTCATAAAAAAAAGATCAAAACTAAAAATAAATACTTCTCTTAAATGTTAAAATAACACCTTATCTTAATTACATTTAACATTATAGAGATGTCAATTTAACATAAACTTTGATTTCTGAAAGCGTCTAAATGTTAAATTTTATGTTAATTTTTTACATATTATGTGTGTTATTTTTTTACATATTTGCTTTATGTTAAATTAACACGAAAATTTGAGTGGATAAATTGGGACATGTGAAATGTGTTAAAAACACAAAATTTTTTACTGTGAAGGATTACGAGAGCCGCTATTTTAGCGTGGCGATGCCTTATCGCATCACCAGATGAACCACCGATTATTTTTAAGATCGGTCGGCGTGATGTCGCGCGTTCAACGGCGCTTCTGCGCGGCGCGCAAAAATACGAGCCCCGGGACAGATTCATTGAACCCATTCCTCCGGCGAGTGTTCGTCATCGTAGGCATCGTACGACGTACGGCAAGAAGATATCAACGACAACTTCCCGCCACATGTGCGCGCGGGGCACCGCCGCTCCTCCGATCTCTTCTCTCCGATCCCTTCGTCGCGCTGATTTTTTTCGTGCCTGCGCACCCCGCCGCCCGCATGGCGATTTTTAATGTCTCGCCTCGCGTTCGTCGCTTGAAAACTCCTCCCTGTGGCCGGGGAACGAGCGAGCGGGCCACTCGGGAAAGAGCTTTTTTATCGCGATTTGAACCGAGCGTCTCGAGTTCTCACGGATCGTCGCGCGGCAAAAAGCTTCGCTTCCTTCCGCGACACAGTTATCCCCTCGGTTATCCCGTTAGAATTCTTCCACAGTCGACACTTAAAATAGTTTATTTATTTATTTTTTTTAATACTATTAGACAATCGAGACTGGACTTCTGATTTTCATCACAGTTATCACGATGCGTACGAGTCGACTCATCTCGAACGAAATAACTGGAATATTGAGAATAGCGAGACTAATTGAGACACGTTTGTATACACGGGAAAGATCTTGGAGTTTCTTTGACATTAAGAGGAGCAATCTCAGAATATTTAATATTTAAGAAAACACTCTCGCTTGCCCCGCACAGTCGCAATTATCACCGATATATGAGAGCTAACGCGAGATAACATAATGTTAACGATATTACGCGCCTCTTCGCATTTTGTCCCCGATAATCGTAAATCGAGTGCAATCGCGGGTCGCAGACTCCCCGTCGGGAGTATTTGTTTTATCGAGATGAAGCGCTCCTTATTTTCCACGACGGCGCATTTTATCTCTCTCTTTCTCGCCGTTTCTCCATATCTCTGATCCTTTTAATCTTTTCTGAAATTTACACGTGCACGTGCACGTACGTCCGTGTGAACAAGGTGTCGTTAACGGTTCCCGGTCTCTCCACCTTCGGCTCGGCTCGGAGGCGTATTTGCGCGTACGTATAATAAGAGAAAAGAGAGGAAACATACGCATAAGCGAGGCAGCATAATATCCACATACGAGAGCCAAAGGTGATAACGCGTCGCGATTCTCCCGCTCGCTCACTGCTCGTTCAATCGTGCACTTATCAATACGCAACGCGGAAAACAACGTGGACTATTGTCTAAGAAAAAAACCCACATATATGCAGGCTCTATAAAATCAAAGATCCACTACGTCCAAGTATCGAATATGAGGAGAGAAACTAAATTCTTTTGTTTCATTTACAGGTTGGAATTTTACTTTAATATCGAGTTCTATCTTTATTTCCAGCTTTGAATTTAATTTTTATCGGACTGTAATTTAAAGCTTGGTGCAATACGTGCGCTATGAAAATATCACAGCATTATTGGGTCGTTCTCATAAATCAACGGCGATAGATCTTCCATTCATCATTCACAGTTCTTCCATTCGCATCGAGCGCGATACCGGGGTGTAAACAGCACCGTAATAGACATCACCGACGCCGCGACGACGCGAGTGCGATTTACATAGAACGCGAATTGCATCCATGTGTCGCAAATGATTAACACGTTACGCGTCGGTTTTGACGGGCGCAGGCACGCAGAAGCAATTTATTTACACGACTGGGAAATGTACGTAATCCGCTGGCACGCGCGTATTACAAAATTTGCCGCTTGATTTATAGTTACACAGCACGCGCGTCAATGATTATATGGTCCCCGTGGCGTTACGTAATTATTCTATCCTAATGATATACGGACACGACACCTCCGTCGTATATATTGGAGATAAAAGAAATCGAACGTTGAGCAGAATCCGATCTACATCAGTAAAATTTCATATGATTTTCTGTCTCTCTCTTTCTTTTGCCGACGATGTGGTCTAATAGTCAGTCGTTACATTATTATTATCGTGCGAGAATACAATTTTCGCGCGTTTGCATAAATAATTGCACAAATTATTTGACGGGAAAACAGCCATCGCGACTTTTTAGCGACTTAATCGCGATCGCTCGCGATCGTAACGATGCAATGTCCACTCGGAATTGATTAATTGATAAATGGGCGTAAAGGAAGCCGGTGGTCGTTTTACAGGATTCGCGCCGCGTAAAAAAACGGCGGGATAATTGGCAATTTATCGCGCGTATACGCACGTAATTCGCACCTTTTAATGTCGGCGAGAGTGTCGATCGTAATGATTCCCGGGTGTAAATTTGACGCCGGTTCTAGGCGCGTAAAATCGCCCGTCGCTCGACAACGCCGAGCGTGTAATTTCGCGCGTGTCTCTCGCCGCGACTGGAAATTGGAGCGGCGACTTACGCAAGCAAGTATAATATGCATAATGTACGAGTACGCGCACCCACAGCCGCACTCTCTCGATCGCCGATCCGAGATCGATACCCTTAATTAACCATTAACATCCGCTCATCGCCGCCTCCGATACGCCCTCGTTGGACCGTCAATGCATTATTATGCGTCGGCTCGTACGTTTTCCAAGTAGTTCTAATACCACGCGGATCTGGGGGAGTTCCGCGACTTAATGGCACTCAATGAGCCATTATACTTCTAATGCACTTTCAAAAGCTGAGCGAGAACCTTCATTTTAGAAAATACATATTAATTTCCTGAAACTGGTGCACGATCATTGATATCGCGAATGTTAATTATACGAGTTTTACGCGCGCAAAACGGAACTCTATCGTTATTCCATTATTGTGTGAATAAATATCAAAATTTACATTTTATAACTGTGTGCGGTCTCGAGAGATCTGAAAATTATTTATACGGTTTCAATTTTAATGCCGCTGCGTATCTCCGGAGGAGTTTCGTAAGTTTCGAAATTTCATGCGTCGTCACCCGCGTACCGAATCGATAATTTTCATGTCATTGTACGTATATCACGCTCAATGGCAATTAAATCGGTGGTACGCATTCAGAAATTCTGTAGACACGTGCGTTGTAATAATTTGGTTGATCGAAATCTGTTAAATCTCTGGAAGGGGTTCTTTTTCTCATTTCCTTTTCTCCGGTTTCTTTTTTTTACGAGCGGACCTTCTCTCGACGATTCTGACAATAAAACGCAGTCGAAAGCGTCGGTGAACACCGCGATGTCTCATTCTGTTCACGTAATAGAAAATAATAAACGGCAATGATGAGCCATAATAATGATTATCCGTTAAACGATGATGTAAATATGGAGATAAAGACGGGAAAGGAAGAAGGCAGCGAGATCGTCGGGGACGCATGACGAAGCGAATGTACGAAAGGAGGAGGCGGCGGGTTGGGCGAGCATGTAAACGCTTTCTTCGAGCGTGGAGAACTTCCATCGATTTGTCCCGTCGTGTAGTAGCGTTTCTGACAGTCACAATCGTGGGGAAGAAAAATCCAAGATTTGTAGATTGATATAATTACAGAAACACAAAACGATATTACGCACTATTATACATATTATTAAAGAAAAGCGCTGACGAAGATGAAGAAAGTCACATTCGTGATAATTGTATTAGTATAATGAAATATAAGCTTTGTGTATAACGTAGTTTTATATTATTTTTTAACTCAATTGATCGGAAAGATAATAGAATTGTGATGGTTATATCAATTTCAAAAGACAGATCGCTCTCGTTAGAACGTTAGAGACATATAGATCGTAATTAGGGAGGTACCGAGGGACTTTTTGTGGATTCTACGGCGACATCCGATGGTGTTCTTCGGAGGACCGGTTGTCGCAAACTTTTTGCCGGGGAGAAAAAAGAAGGAAGCAACAGATCTCGAGAGACAGAGAGAAAGAGAGAGAACAAACGAAGGGGTTAAAAGAGAGAAGGACTGCCAGAAGTCTCCGAAAGACTCTCCATCATGAAGATTACTTACATGAAAACCTCCGTCGATATATACCCGCTCATGGTGTACACTGCGCGCGAGAGGAGAGATAAATAAACACATAAAACCCCAGTGACAGCTTCACGCTGGATAAAAACATGTCGAGAGACACGTATCTCGATTCCCTTCTCCTTATCTCCCCCCGTGCCCCCTTCCCGCCGATTCCTTGTCGATTTCCTCCTTCTCTTTCTCTCTTCTTCGCGCCATAAAACGCACTGAGCGCGAGTTTGATGACTGTATTAATTATGTATAGTACAATTCCTCCGACTCTACGTGCGCGCATCGTTCGCCTGTCGGCAGCATCTAATTATGCCTTCGCGCGAGGATTATCGCGTCTATATTTGCGAATAACGACGCGGCGCGTTCGTAATCGCCGATAATGGCCGGCAGATTGCGAAAAGGTAGGCTTCGCGAGAATTGATTATCGCACGATTAATGAGTGTCAGCCAGATCGACAATGGATGAGATGTCTTTTATTTGAGAAGAATATTTATATTTTCAAACCCCCAGTCCTTTAATTTATGTCGCGAAGATTAAGCATTTAATTCCGCGGTAATAAATTTCTCTCGGCTCGTCTCAATTATATTTTCTTACGCAACTGGAGAAAGATTTTTTTCTTTGGAATCCTTATTTGCAGAGAAACGAGCACTCGAAACTGTGGTGCGTCAAAAAAAGAATTTTATCGGCGTCCATTGCAATCTTGCACAGAAAAAAAGAAGTATTAAATTAAAACTTATATACGCAACAATCTATAATCTTCTTATTAAAAATTTCAATTTTTTCTTGGTTGAATTATATAAAATACTTCATTTAAGCAAATTTTCTTCGTTTAATGCAATATAATCTCATTTCAAGATTTCTATGTTGAAACTAAAGATATTCAAATCAAGAATTTTTTTTTTCTACGTGCGAAGAGTTTTTACTGGCTTTCTGGAGTCAGCGTGCGCATATAAGTACAGTCATATCCGCTGACAGGAGTGTGGGAGAATTGCGCGGAGTTTTTTTTTTGTTTTGTTACCCGAGATGACGCCGATGATGTCGCAGCCGAAAGACGCAGCTGCGAGTGCAGTTATGCGACCGTGTATCCGTGTATATGCAACGGCGGAGCCCGCGGGTCGTGTATACATCAGTATACATGCGGAGTCGGACAGCGCGCGCGAGGGAACGAATGTTGCACGACACATTCCCGTCGATCGACGTCACCTCGGGTCGCTCGTTTAAATTCGTCGAGGAAACGCGCTCGCCTCGTTCCGAGAAGGATTCGCGGCGAAGCTACGTCGATTCGCCGTAAATTACGCGCGTGAAGACACGCTTATTGTCTCGGCACGCATGGACCGACATACCGATCGCCCGAGCGGACACAGGATGCGGACCGAGCACACGCAGGACATTAACGATATATACTGATACTGATAAATGATTTATGTTGCATAGATATCGCGATGCATTATTGATGTCAATCACGATCGCGACTTAATTAGACGGACGGTCAAGGTGGTTCATGCTCGATGGTCTTTATTACTTTCAAATGCGATTAATACATCACGGACAGCAATATTATCTTCTCGATGTAGGATTCCCGTTAGAGACTGGCTCAGGAGCTGCTCTACGTAAAATCATATATGCACCGCGTGTAAATTTAGACGCGCCGTTTCGCGGATTACGGCGCGCAGACGGATTTACTGCAGATGAAATCTGTCATTATCGGCACGGGGCATCGGCGGCCGCGGCGAGTGTGCCATTAGGCGCGTTCGACGTGGCGTTTGAAAAACAAAGAGGAGAAAAGCGAGAAACAAAGCCGCGAGAGAAAACGTCGAATTAAATTTACAACACGTCCCTGGAGCACGGCATTATGATCCGCGCAACGTGTAATCCATCACACGCGAGATAAACGCGCGCGCGATCGTTCTCGGAAGGATTCGCGAGTATTATATTGTCGCGAGAGTATTATATTGTCGTTTCTCCTATTTTGTTATGCTAATGTCAGAGAGACGACGGACTGCGAGACCGAGCTCCTTCAAGCTTCATCAAGCGCATTAATGGCGTTTAAAATGCCACCGGTCCCTCTCGGTGGAATCTTATATTAGTCAAATTAAATGGTCTACTTTATTAAGCGCTGCTTGTCACTTCTCGGCATACCACTGTCGTCGCCGATTCCTCTCCCCTATTATCACGTTATCGTTAATTATACAATTTCATCTTTTACCGTTCTCTTCGAGAAGTTGGAATATTTTCTCTCGTTTTGCGCTCTTTTTTTCCTCGGATAAATTTTAATGCGGCGTCTCTGGAAAATAAAACGTTCCGCATTCATAAGTGGCACGATTTGAATTGCATTCGTCGATCCGATGTTTCTCGTCAAAGTCACGAACATTTCGGCTTCTCGGGTAGCGCGTGGTAGGATAAAGTGAAGGGGGCCCCACAGTTTAGATCGGTGTAAACGCCGGATGGCCGCGAACGACGCCCGGCTATTTTTGTGTCGTCCGCAACAGGAGCCACAAAACGCCGCGTTTAAAGGCGCGAGACGCACTTGTCGCGTCGCCGCGCCGGCCGCGAATTTCACGTGGAAACGCCAAGGTCCCTTGTGGCAACGATTCGATTAAAGGCCCGTCTTAAACGACCCGCGCGAGTTTTTACGACGGCCGAGGTGGTTGCAAATGCACTCACATGCGTAATGAGTAAAAGAACAAAGAAAAAAAAATAACGGAACAAAAGAAAATGAAATCGAATAAAAGTTCCCGCGTGCGGTCGAAGTCACGGCGATAAACCGAAGAGTGTGGCAAGTTTTCACGATCTATAATGGTAACCCGCGTTGAGAGCGGAGAATATGATTCCACAAGTCATCGCCGATATATTTTAGGAGCGGACGTGAATAACTCGGTGACAAACGGATAAGTGCCAGGTGTCGGTGAACCGAAACCGATATCTAGCCAAACATTCGTAATTTATTCTGTAATAGGAGAACGTTCCTCGGGACTCTCGAGCACCCTCCTGTTTGCTCCAGGAATGCAAACGATCCCCGGCGCGACTGATATCCCCCATTCCCGACAATACGGCCGTAATCATAATTCCTTGTGTAAGTGTCGTGAAATTCAGATGATCTTGCGCGTGCTATATATAACTTTACGAATACGCGACTTCGAGTAATATTTGTAGAAGGTTTTGTAGGTTTCACTTTATTTTCACCGGAGATTATGGTCGATTGATCGTAAGAAATGCGCTCTACGTCTGTGTATACATAACCGGAATCGAACGATTCTTCGAAATGAAGCGCGAGAAAGGGAGAGAGCAACAATTTGCTCTTAATTGGTATCTATTAGCTTCATTGTAACGCAGTGCATACGTGTCGGCGCGGCCGCCACGGCGGCCCTTACGATTTCAGTCGCCATTCAAAAGGCCCCCCTTTCACACGAGTCACTTTGATCGAACCCGCATGTTAACCCCGCGTAAAGTCGTTAAAGATCTTTCACGTCAAACGCGACACGTTGGGAGGAGCGTTGACAGCCATTCACATCAGAAATATAGAAATAGGAATAAACGCGCGTTCTGGTCCATAATTCTTCGGTACATAATTACGTCACAATCGAGGCGTTGTAAGGGCAACAAACTGTCTACCGGCGATTGGCTTGAAACTCGAAAATCAGTCTTTCTATTGAGACGAGCTCAAAAGTTCGTCGTTAAATATAAAAGTAGACTCTCGAAGGACAGGATATCTTATTCGATTGTTCGATCCAAGTAACGTACCGGACAATTTCCCCCCCCGGTCGTTTAATAATTGAAGACGCTGGGAAGAAAGGGGACACACGGAATGCTTCTCGACTGCACGCCACTGCAGTTAGATGGAACGGAAGCTTTAATATTTAAGACCATCGGCGAGAAACGCCCGCGACAACCGTCTCGACTTCTGTCCTATTTTATTTTACGTTCTGTTAAAAAACGTTAATGCAAATATAATCGTTTCGCCATTATAATAACGTTATCGCAGTGATGAATGTAAATTATTGCGTTCAAAAATGTGAAAAAAGACAGCAAAAATAATTTTTTGTAATTTTGTACAGAATGATGAAAATAAAACAATTTATAGATAAATAAATTAAATAAATTAAGTGAGGATGTGTACGCGATCTTTGATTTTTGTTTTTGTAAACCGGAATCTCTGAATTTGAACTATATGTGAGGTCCCCCGGGGGGCTAGAGTTTTGACACTACGTGCCCCCGTATAAACCCTTGAAAACGGATCCTTTCTCTTCCTCTCTGCCCCTCTTATGCTGACGTAATGCAGGACACGCGTCTGTTTCGTGTCGGCGGAAAAGTGGAGGAAAGGTTCTCGAGCGTGACCGAGGTTTATCGGGCTATATAGTTTCCATCTGTTCTCTTGACGCACGAAGCTAATATCCGTCCTTCTGTTGCAGAGATGTCCTGTTGCTCGCTGGCTGCTGGATCCTGCCGGAATGTGTGCTCCAAGGTATGCATTTTAAACAAGTACATCATACTGCACTCTCGCATCGCTTCTTTAAGAGACCCTTAAGAGAAAATTTCTGGAAATTTTCGCATTCCAAAGATAAAGCTAAGTTCAGTCCGCCTGACTGATTACTACATGATAAGATTGAAAGTAAACGGCTGGGAGCACAACACCGAGCGATTCACGAAATCTAAAATCGCTTGTAAAATTAATATTCGAGATTGTATAAAGATACGCCTTTTTCGCCGCCGCGATAAGAAATTAGCCGTGGCCCCCACGCCGCGGAGTACAATCTATTAATTATGCCCGGAGGAAGGAAGAACCCCGTGGGAATGTCAAAAAGACAATCTCGACGGCATAATCATTCGAATGCGATATCGCGCGGTTGATAAATATCCGTGGGCCGAACCCGGGACGATAAAGGACACGAAATATGTCGTGTCCACGGATATATTAGGATCCGGGAAATAAAAACGGGACGATAAGGAGAGAGAAAGAGAGAGAGAAAGAGTGGAAATGGATAGGTGGAAAAAAAGACGAGAGGAGAGAGAAGGATACCTCGTTGCTTCCTTCGATGAGGGTATCGCGACGTGGGGTGCGTCCCGGCTGCAGCTTCTTTAGAGGTGACTGCGGGAGCCTCCTCTTCGAAGATAATATCGGAGACACCAGGGGCCCGCTGCGAGATTTACGCGAGAGCCCGGGGCGCCCCGCGGGCTCATTCATACGCAAATATTACGAATTGACGCGTTGAACACGGTGAACGTACCGGGCGTTATCAATGATATCGTGTCCCCGCGCAGTTTATTCGGAGGGCGGGAGGGAGACGTACTTCGAGTAACCTTTTGCTGATTTCTGATTACGGAATGGCGCACACATGGAGGATCTCGTCCATAGAGGATATTTTATTGCTGCGGAGGTCGAGATGTGAGTTTCATCGCGATATCATTATCCTTCAAAGTCTTGAATCTGAAATGAGGAATACATTCGGTTGTAAAAATTACAAAGATATCCAGCGAAGTTTTTTTTTTTACAAAAGACTTCGACATAATTTCTCGCGGTTCTGGGCGTTTTACATTTTTCAGTGTTCCTTGCGACGTTATCGCTCGATTGAAATGTGAGACACGATATAACGCGAGGTGCAGAAAAACTTTGGAGAAAGCTGTTTCTTCGGATCGTCTTGCCTGACTACTGATGAGCGCTTCCTTCTTGGCCATTTAGCAACGAAATAACCGGAAATCGTGACGGAAGCTCTGAGATATGTGACAAGTTATTCTTGAGATGGACAGGAAAGACGCTTCTTCGTCGCGGGAACACGTGGGCGTTTTTTTCCTTCTTATCCGGGTCAGCAGTATTTTCGTTGCTGCTTCACATTAGGAAATACAGTTTTGCCGAATTAGTTTTTTTTCTAATAATTATATTTTATTTAATTATATATTATTACTTATTTAATTATATATGTTAAATAAATTATATCGTATATTTTCTTCTAGAAAATTTTGTATTATGTCAGAAAGATAACTCAAAAACACACCGACACTATTTATAATCTCTACAAAAGCTGAGTTGTTCGTTGCATACAGTTGTTCGTTGTATCGAAGAGAACTGCAGATGACTACCGATTTAATTAGTCGACCGACACCTCACCAGTCGCTTGCCATCGTTCGGGAGTTCGGCAAATGAGAGCACGGAGCAAATTATGAAAGCTCGCGGCTCTATTTTCGGTATCTTTTGATCTCGGCTTTCGCTCGGAAGCAGTCGAGGCCTGATTTATCTGGTCCGAGATATATGAGCTTCGAAGTAGTTCATTTTAGATTTTTGCAAACGATAGTATTTTCTATGTCAGTTTCATTTGCGATATCAAAAACGGAGAAACGGTGATATTATTTTTCGTCACTCGCGTCACTTTATCGTTCATCATTATTCGAGAATTGTGAACTTCACACGTTTATGTTCAGCAGAAAATAGAAATTTTTCACCACCAACATATTTCTCGGCGTTAAAACCGCCGCGAAAAATTTGCCAGTGTGGAAAATGCACCCTTTCAAGATGGCAACGTGACCCGGCTGCGCATACCTCCCAGAATATACCGCGACGGAAATACGTACGTCGTACGTTTTCTCAGCTCCACATCACTTTCACCTCTAACATTTATAACACCTTAACTTAGAAATATTCTGGAAATATGGCCGGATTACTAAATTATAAAATAAAGTTCCCTTTAGTGGAGAAATTAATAAAAATGCCATCACAAACACATAATCGCGTTTAACATAGCTCGTAACATACACAGAAAACTCGTATATATACGCATGAATATATAATCTTGAGATGAGATTATATTGCGTTAAATTATAAGCCAAGAAAACTTGCTTGAATAAAGTCATTTTATATAGTTCAACCAAAAACAAAAGTTGAAATAAAAATTGAAATTCTTATAAGAAGATTGTAGATTGTTGCTTATACACGAGTATACAAGTTTTGATTTGACTTCTTTTTTTCTCTGTACACTGCTATTTTAATAAAAATATACGATTTGTCGTCTTGGACGAAACTGCAAATTAATTTAAAAAATTGCTACTCGAAAAAAATATACGAAGGAGTGATCGATGATTTACGTTCCGCGGTCGAGTGTGACCTTTGACTGTGTCTATCGCCAGGGCCCGTCGAGACCCACCGCATGTTGATGGATGGTCGTAACTCTTGACCGTGATGGACATACCGAGTGGATCCGGCGTGTCCTCGCGGAGGACATCGATTGAATCCGAGATGAGGACGAAACGCGCGAGAGCGATATCTGGTTCCCGAGCCCCCGAGCCCCCGAGGACGATTGTCATTCAGTGACGGGCAACAGGAAATCGCGGGGCCCGCGCGCTGCATTCGTGTCCTTGATTCTTAATAGCCGCTAATGCGCCGCGCTGCATTTCGAATTTGGGAAGTCCTCGACGCTCGATTCGAGTCAGCCGAGGCAAACATTAAAGTTAACGCCTCGAAATCCAAACTCGTCGGAATAATTTACACATTTATGCAATGAGTTTCTTCTGTCGCTACTTTATTACCATTTATATTCTTTCCTGAGAAGTAATTTTAGATCTCCGAGACGGTGTTGTTCTGAAATAAATTTTATTCATGCTACATGACCTTTCTTTGTAATTCTATCGCAACTCGCATCCTTTTGTTAAGGTAATTTCGTCGCAATTTTGTACAGATATCCCTGGTAGTCCTGGGTGCCGAGATCGAAGCGAGAGAAAACGCCACTCAACGTCTATTGGAGTTCTGTTCCACGGAGCTGGTGAGTTGCCACACGATTTTTATTTCTAAGACTCGATCCCACGCGATCGACACTCGCTTCTCTTTATTCAGCTCAGATCTGGATCGGAAGCCTCTCGACAATGGGCGCCTTAAACGATTTAGGATGTTTGTAACGCGATCCACGTTTTTTTTTTATTTCGCGGTGACGATTTTATGAAAGATGATCTCGGGACTCGCGGTCGCTCGATTGTGCCACTTCACTTTCTTTATCATTTCCTTTCTTTCTTTTTCCTCTCTTTTTTTATCATCCCTCACGCTCGAATCTTTTTTTTTTTCAGTTGGATTTTTGGTCCTGCGTGAACACGACGTTAAATGGTAAGCGTTCTGGGTATCCAAGTGTGCAACAAATGTTACCGCAAAAATACCGAGTTATTTGAATTCTACAGAGCTCAAGAGGAACGAGAATTGGACGGGTCGAGGATGCTGCCGTCTCGCTCAGAATCCAACATGTCGCACGACCTGCGCCCTGTCCGGTTCCACAAACGATCTGAACGAATCCTGCCGACCGAGCGACGAGCCCGAGTTTTTCTTTTGTCTGGAAAAGCGCGAGGAAGCCGAACGATGCTGCAACAACGTTTCCAATGATACGTGCAGGGCTATTTGCAAGGATATCTTTTACAAGCCCGGCAAGCAATCTAGCTTGAAGCTGTACAGCAGCAAGGGTTGTTTCCATCAGGTTCCCAAGTGTCTAAAGGGCGTAGCCGAAGTGAAGCATGCTGAGGATCCGAAGCAACGTTAGTTAACATTTTATAAAAAATCGTGACTCTATGGAGTAGGCGCATTAATTATCGAATTTGAGTTCAGTAACAATAATTGTTTATCGACTGACATCAGCAAACGATTAATTATTTAATTATCTATGTCATAGAATTTAGCTAATTCTATAATATCTCTGCAGATTTGCACTGTTGTGAGGAAGCGACGACTCCAGCGTGCCTTGACACGTGTCGCAGAACTCTCCACACCGCGACGACCGACCAGGAGATCATGGACGCCCTGGCGGAGAAGTGCAGTCCCGTGTTACCACAGTCGCCGATGTGGAGCTGCTTGCTGAAATCGGGCTCGACGAAGCCGGCGCGGTTACCCTTGGACGCCGGCAAACTGGCATGTTGCACGAAGGCGACAAGGCCTTCCTGCCAGAGTTTGTGCTGGCGGGCCTTCCAGGCAGACTGGGAGACCGCCTGGCTACAACTGGACGCACTGTGCCTCTCGTCCAGTTTAGAGGGTGAACTGAGGAGGTGTCTCGAAGACGCGGATGACTCCTGTGAGATGGGCTGCTCCGGGTTGTCTTATTGTGCACGGTTTAACGACAGACCTACGACTTTGTTTAGGTATGAATCGTGAGTGTGACTAAGGTCTCGACATATCAATAGTCTGCAAGTAAGCTCAAGCTTAGGAGTTTCAGAATTTGAGCATCAAAATCAACTCCAATTAGTAACGTTGATAAAAATCTCTTTAGAAACTTGCGCTTGTCGTAATCGAATATTTAATTTCTTGCTAGAACATGCACGAATGCGGCCGACGAGGCGGCCAAATGGGAGGCTGATCATTGGTCCAGAGGAGGCATTATTCGCGGTTTAGGTGTGCCGGTGCGCGCTGCCGCTTCCTGCCCAGCAGAGACTCTACGCGCGGCGGCCTGTCTTCTGCAGCTGCGACCTTGCGAGACGAGAATCCACGAGACGCGGCTATGCCGCGAGGATTGTTTGGAGCTGATGGCGAGCTGCGTGGACTGGAGCGCGATTACCGGACCTCACACAGCGGCTACCTTGTGCGCCAAGCTGTCGCCGGGAAGACCGGACGCGCCGTGCGTCTCGTTACGGCCGTTCCTAGACGATCCGCAGGACGACGAGGCTGTGATTCATCCCGACGAGGATATCACGACACCCTGCAAGCGGAATCCTTGCCCACAGGGCCAGCTCTGCATGCTCCAACCGAATGGCGCCAAGATCTATCGTTGCGTGCCGGCTTGTTCCCTCGGCGAGATGTCGAAGCAGTTGGTACCGGTCGGATCTTGGATTCAGATCCCGCGATTCGATCAGCAGGGTTGTCTGAAGATCTGTCAGTGCACGACGCGTGGCCTGGAGAAGTGCCGTACCCTCAACTGCTTCAACTTCAAATCCTGCTGGGTGCACGACCGGTTCATCCAACACAAAGCCAACTTCTACCTCGAGTGTAATCCCTGTCACTGTTTCGAGGGCGAATTCACGTGCTCCAAGAGAAGCTGTGGCGAGTTGCGAACGCCGTCTTTACCCTGCGACTGTCCGGCTCATTACGTTCCGGTTTGCGGCAGGCTGGGCTTCACCTTCGCGTCCGCCTGCCTAGCGAAGTGCGCCGAGCTGTCGGCCACCGAGGTGGAATTCGGCAGCTGTTCCAGTAGAGATCCCTGTATGCCCAATCCCTGCGACAGCTCGGAGAAGTGCGTCCGTAGACCCAGGGTCTGCCTGTCGCGTTTGCATAAACCGTGTCGGCAATACGAGTGTGTGCCGATAGACTGCAATCCGCGCGACGAGTCCAGTGGACCAGTCTGCGATCGGGAGAATCGTCAGTATCCCTCCGTATGCGCGATGATCCGAGCTGGAGCCACCTTGAGTTACAGAGGACCTTGTCTGAAAGGGTGCAGCCTTCGTGGTCCGGTGTGCGGCATCAACGGCGAGGTTTACGCTAACGAATGCGCGGCTTGGGCTGAAAGAACCGTCGTGGACTATCAAGGTCCTTGCGTCGCCGTCGGTCTCATAGGAGATCAGGCGAGACCTCGTTGCAGCGACGCCGTGCAATGTCCTGCCTTGGAGGAACCGTATTGTATTGGGGTTACCCCTCCCGGAGCTTGTTGCCCTGTCTGCGGAGGAGCGGCAAGATTGTTCTACTCGAAGAAACAGGTACATATGTCTTTTTAGATTTTCGAATTATTTTGTAGATGTTTGCGTTGTTTTGGGATATACATGTTTTTGAAAATTACAATAGTGATTAATTTATATAAACTTTTGACTTTTGGACTCAGTTAATCTTTTTTGAACATTCATTTCTTGGCTTGTAGTTGGACAGGATCTACTATATGATGGACGAGGAAACTGACAAGGACTCCGTCACTTTAGAGGCTCTCCTGATCGCTCTAGGTCGCCAGCTGCAAGTAGCACAATGCGCTGTTCGTGGCATGATGACACCGGATCGCGATATCTTCATCGTTGTACAACCCGTTACCAAGAAGTTGTCGGCGCTGCAATTACGAGCTTGCGTGACAGAAACAGAAAAGCTTGTTACCAGGATTTCGGAGAGGAGTCCTCGGATCGCAGCAGAAGTACCTTTGGGTTCGCTGACCAGAGCCGAGATAGCCCACAGTTACGTTTCTAGTGCCATGAAAATTCGTGCTTGGTTCGCGACGATTATCGTTACCATCTTCTTGCTAAACGTTTTATCCTGAATTATGATCACGCCAAAAGGAAAATGAGATGCATCGCTTATTCTGTCCAGTATTTAAAGATACATTTTAACTGATCGCGTGAATTATCCGAGATTCATTATCGTCAAAGGATGATCAGTTGCAGCTATAAGCGATTAATCTTGTTTTCTGCTTCGTTCTTGGTGCTGAAAGTATTTCTTTACCTAATCGCGATGTCATTCGCGGCGACGAATGTCTACAGCGTGTCTCGTCTGTGATTCTTCTAGTGCCTTCTAATATCGTACAGCAGAATGTATTTTTAGTTATCAATTAATATTGCCAAAGAGGAAAGAGTATATAATGACTGGATGTACAAAAAAAAAGGATTTCCTGCGCGCGTAATCCGTAATGTCGTCGCGGGTAATCGAGAACTGTGCTCATAAATTATAAATAAAGACACCGTAAACTTAAGTTTTATATATATCAGATCGCGTATTGATCGACATTAGTATATTGTGTGTTCACAAATGTGATTTTTATGCAAAAACTCGAAGCGTCATTCAAAGAAATCAAAGAAATAAATCTTATTCTCTTTGTTATTAATTTTTTATCGATAGGAAAAATTAACCTAGGATTTGATTAAGAATGCGTCATTCAAAGAAATCAAATAAATCTTATTCTCTTTGTTATTAATTTCTTATCGGTAGAAAAAAATAACCTGGGATTTGATTAAGAATGCGTCATTCAAAGAAATAAATCTTATTCTTTGTTATTAATTTCTTCTATCGATAGGAAAGTTAACTTAGGATTTGATTAAGAATCCAACTGCTATGAATGTATAATTTTTTTGGCGTATACTGTCTAGGTGTGGATTTACGCTGCTGAGCGTTTATTCGAATTTTTATTTCGTATAGATAAATTAATACAATAGAACTCGTTAAGGGGACAATGTGGGTGCTCGCATTTTATTTATAAACGTGCGAAAACTTGGATTGCCCGCAGTGGTTTGTGCCAATGATATAAATAATGCTCTCACAGTCGTTAAGTATATTTTGTTATTGTACTGTTTGTTAAAAACAAGCACATTATATTTGCATGTATAATAAATTTCTAAACTTTTATCATATACATTCGCGTATGTATGATATCCTTACGGCATATCATTAAAATGATCCCAAAACTTTATAAAACTTTGTATCGACCTCGCGACGCGGTGTGAGCGCCAGACGCTTGCAGTTTGATGAGCTCTTCCTTGATGAGTCGAGACACTTCCGCTTTGGCCTTGCTCACTGCTAACTCGCTCGTCGATTCTATTGCCAGGTATAATTTCCTTTCGCCTTCCGGTGGCGTCTTCCCAGGCGCGATGTAAGTTCCTCTCACTGTCAGACCCGCCTCAGAATATTCTGAGATCTGAGCAAGAGCCTCCTTACTCGTAACTCGCCATCTCGCTTGTTGCGGGAAGTCGTTGATCTCGAGCTCCTCTTCGTATTTGCGGAATGTTTGCTCGCCCGTTTCCACGTCGCTTTCCACGAGATCTTCCTCGCGCGGCTGATAATTCAATTTAGTGTTCAGCTTCGCCGCCAATTGTTCCGCAACCGTCTTTGCCTGTGTAAAAGAAAAAAAAATTGTTTACTATCGTAAAATTATTGCGGTAACATTAGAACCAAATTAGAATTTTACCGTAATAAGATTTGTAGGTCCTGCACCCTTGAGTATAGCTTCTGCTGCTTGTTGAGTAGCGCCTTTTGCCTCGGCGCCCAGATTCTTCGCAATGTTTATCTTCGATGCCAATCTTCTGGCCAATTCAAGCTTATCAGTGGCACTAGGTATCGGTTGACCGGGCACTGTAATACTGGTCGCGCTTGGCTTAGCTATTTCACGAACGGTTCGCTTAGGCGCTAGCATACTCTCGATCTGTTGATCAATATCGTTTTCTATGTCCTCATCGTCAGAATCTTGCAGTCCCAAGGCTGCTTTCTGGAATTTCTTCTTCTCGTTCGCCAAAGCAGCCTCTGATTCGTCAAACTTAAATCCTTTGCCACTGAAACCACCTCCAGTATGAACCTTCTTTCCATCCGCGGCTTGACGGGCTTTGTAACCTTCCCACAATTGGCGCAAAGGTTCTGGAACGGGTACACCCGCTAACTCGTACGCACGCAAAATATCGCCGGCGTAACGTTCTTGCTCTGACGTAATAAAGGTGTACGCGTATCTGAAAAGAAAACATACCGTAAATTTGGAATAAAAAAATACTTTATATCGTAAAAAAATTGTATTGTAAAAGGTTCAACTTACCCTTTATTTCCGGCCCGACCAGTTCGACCACATCTGTGCACGTAATCTTCATAGTGATTCGGACAATCGTAATTAATGACTAACACCAAATGCTTGACATCCAAGCCTCTAGCAGCGACGGACGTAGCCACGAGCAATTTTGTTCGTCCCGCTTTGAAGTCCAATATGGTTGAATCTCG
This sequence comes from Temnothorax curvispinosus, assembly GCF_003070985.1. NCBI lineage: Eukaryota > Metazoa > Arthropoda > Insecta > Hymenoptera > Formicidae > Temnothorax > Temnothorax curvispinosus. Next base: position 225,991 of record NW_020225118.1, on the reverse strand, counting down.
ATCGCATTGGTCTATACCGCCGTGAAGAGACATGCAGGAATACGAAGCCTTCATAAGATCTTTGAGTAACGTATCTGCGTTCTCTTGCTTGTCTACGAATATAATGGTGGAGCCTTTGTCTTGATAATGTCCGAGGATTTCAAGTAACTTGTAGAACTTTTGGTCTTCCTCGAGGACAACCACATGCTGCTCGACATCCTTGCAGACGACAGAACGTCCACCGACCTGTACTTCGACCGGTCTCGTGAGTATTCTCCTGGCTAACGCCTCCATTTGTCGCGGAAACGTTGCGCTAAATAGCACCGTCTGTCTATCTGGCCTCACATTCTCCATAATACGCATCACCTGCGGTTCAAAACCCATATCAAACATCCTGTCGGCTTCATCAAGCACTACATATGTTACTCGACGTAAATTGGTAACTCGTCCACTATTAGCAGCAAGCATGTCGATCATCCTTCCCGGTGTGCATACAATGATTTCAGCCCCTCTCTTAAGCTCTGCTATTTGCTCGGAAATACCGGTTCCGCCGTAAACACACACGTGTGAAAGACCCAGGGATTTTGTAAATTTCTTCGAATCCCTGCCGATTTGCATACACAATTCCCTAGTTGGTGTCATGATTAATGCGATCGGTCCGTCACCATCGGCCAACGGTGGTTGATCGAGTATGTGACGAAACATTGGTAAAAGAAAAGCTAGTGTTTTTCCGCTACCAGTTTTCGCTATACCTATGAGATCGCGACCAGACATGATTGCCGGAATCGCTTGGCATTGAATGGGGGTCGGTTTCTCATAACCGAGTTTCTTCAATACTTCCAATTCCTTCTTGGTTACGCCACATTGCGCCCAGGACTTGATAGGCTTTGGGCAACCTTTACCTTTCACGCGAATGCCCTCTAATTCTTCCTTATACGCTTCTACTTCTTCTGGTGTCATTCTTGCTGCAAGTGTATATTACATATATTTATTCATTCATCAATAGAAAAAAAATAATTTAAAAATATATAGCCATACCAATCTCAGGTACTTCGACATAAAAGGACTTTCGAAATGGTTGATAATCTGTCGTAGCATGATCAACTTTAGCTAATTCTCGCTTCTGTTTGTTTGCTATACCGGCCGCGGTCTCGTGAAGATTCTCGCCCTCCTCTTCGCTGGAATATTCCAATCCATCTTGATTTTGCTCAATCAATTCTCCCTTCTGTTTCTGTACTTTTTTCTTAGCCACTCCAGTCACAATGACCACGCCACCGCTTTGTGATGCAGAATTAGTGTCATTGTTGGCACTTTTCGGAGCTTTACTGTCAAATTTATTCACTTTTCTCACTTCTTCTTGAACCTATTAAATTAATTAGATGTAAATAAGATAATTAGATGTATATATAAAATCAACTTGAATATAGTAATTCTAGCAATACTTGCCACTGCCATAAAAGCATCGAGTGAATCAATCTCCTCCTCTTCATCTTTCACCTCTTCCTTTACTTCCTCAATTTCTTCCTTTACACCTTCTTCTTTTGCCTCTTTGTTATTCTGTACCACAGGAGTCTCTTCGTCACTATCATCCTCAAGGGACCACTTTTTCATGGGTAGCTGAAGATTTGCCAAAATAGATCTCTTACCGTCTTTTTCGGTTGCTTCCTCTTTCTTCTTCCTTTCTGCGCGCCATCTTTCTATCCTCTCCCTTCTCTTTTGCATTTCCAATTCCAGTCTCTTTTGCTCCTCCTCCTGTAATATTCAATTATCGTGTAAAGTAAATGTACCAATGGCGGGACACTTAAAACCTATGTCTGGATACCTTTATCACTTTAGTTTCTAAATAAGTATAACGTGAATTAAAATTAAAGATAAAAATATAATACAAGACAAATATTTTTATTTTTGATTCCTTGATTTTAATTCGCGTTATAACTTATTTAAGGACTAAAATGATAAAAATGTCCAGACATAGGTACGTGTCCAGGGATTGGTACATTTACATCGCTTGTTTTTCTTTCTGTAATTTTTGAAGGCTTACCTTGTCTAACTTTGTGTGATCGAAAGGCAATTCTTCATTGTCCCCCTTTTCTTTATCCTTTCTATCGCGTGAACGAGACCTGTTGGATCGTTCTTTGCCAGAGCGTGAAGATTTCGAGCCTGTAAGACGCTTTTCTTTACTGTCTCCACTAGTATACCGAAAACAATCAATGTCAATGAATTATTTTATTGTTATAACTATTGTCGAAAACATCTTCCATAAATTTGTGATCAGTACGGGGATTCACTAACTCCTTAACGACATTTTCGGTATCGTTGCGCAGGTATTATATATGGTAAAAAAGCTGCGCAACGATACCGAAACTGTCGTTAAGGAGTTAGAGAATCCCTGTACAGAGAACAACGCCCACGAACGATTGTTTCAGATTAAGGTACCGAAACTCTTTTTAGGAGGGTATACCGTTTTCTCTCGCGATCCCTGTCCCTCTCGGAACGCTCCCTTCTGTCGCTCCTCTCTCTGTCTCTATCTCGCGAACGACTCCTTCGCTCGCGATGTCGTCCCTTGTCTCTCTCCCTCTCACGCTCCCTGCTTCTGGACCGCCGTCGTTTCTTCTCGGGTTCGCCCGACCTCGATCTTGATCTCGATCGCGATCTCCGCCGGTGATGCCTGTCCCTGCGTCAACATTTATTCGATCGTCAAAAGTCTGAGATAACGAAAGCGAAATGCGCGTCATAACCTCAACTACGAGTATTACTTACTTGTCGCTGCTTCGCACCATGTTCGATTCCGGATCTGTTGTACTATACCTCGAAACGTTTATGAAACTCTATCGCGCGCGCATTTATTCTTATTATTAATTATTGTTAATTAACACTAATCTTCGGAATATTGGAGCTCCGAGCCGCCTCTCCGTTTGTTTCCACGATGCACGAACAATGTGCCCTCTGTCTGTGCGCTTCGAACCTCGGCAAACATCTTTTTCATGCGATCCGTCTACGAGCACGAGCGCCTCTATGTCCTAAAGCTTACGCTCTGAACTACGTAGCCGTACATATTTCTGGCGGATAACATACTTGAAAACTGTGATCTATTATCAAATATTCATTTAATATGCGCTTTGCGGAATTTATACGGATACTGAGGTATATCGCATTCGATTACATTTTTCTTTTGAATAAATCGGTCTCATTTTTTTCACCCGTCAACTTGACTCGCGTCATGTCGCGCGTCGCGCTGCTTCAGAATGAAGGGCGCCGTCGTTTTCGAAATACGGATAAAGGAATCGAGCGGGCCCTAAATCGAGTGACGTCGCGACGTGTTTAATTAGCAATCATAGATCACAGTCTCTATATTAACGTCGTACGTTTAATTTGTTTGTCATATTTAATCGTGGTTTGATGTTCGGCGATCGCGGAGGATAGACAGTGTTAATAAATCGATGATTTAATTGGAGTTAATCAAAATCGCCTGACAAGCAGCAAGTGTATCGCGTTCTCGCGGTTGCTCCCGGCGAGTGAAGTTGGCCACATGATTTACGAAACTCTCTCCGCCATCTTAGAATTCACTCGCGTCTACCTGCGGGACATCACGGGCTGACGGGCGTCGAGCGGATCGTATTGTATAGTTTTGTTCGCGTAGCATCTCCGACGTAATTCTTTCGTCGCCGTGTAATTATAAGTACGCGCCGTGTCGCGAAATTAATACCGGGAGTGCCGTGCAAAGTGTCGAAAACAGCGCGCGATCATATATAAGCGACGATATGTCGTCGATTTTCGTGAACGTCGTAAGTGAGTGTGATAACGAAGGAGGACCGAGGAGAGGAGGAGGAGGCCTGGGAGGCATCGGGCAACAGCGGGGCAACCGTGGGGTGAGTTGTTCATTTATTATTTTGCTATTCTGTCTTCTGTCAGCCCCTGTGTGGTGGATTCCGTGATTCCGTCACTTTATCAAGCGCGACTTGATTCATTCATTACGTGATACTCATTAACTCGTTCGAGGTTTAACTCCGGTGTCATTTCGATTCGCAATTTCGGAGTTTCCGCGGACACTGTTTTAATGTAAAAATATTTTTATGTTACAGATCGACGCAGGGTTACAATTCCGCTGTTGCGCATCTTGGCCGGTAATTTATTTTTTTATCTCAATGGATTTGTAAAATTATACTACAAACGTAAATCAAATATATGTATAAAAAATGATATGTTATAAAAGAATCACAGTCTTTTTCGAACATTTATTAGATATTATATCTCGAAATTTTTATTAAAAATAATTAATGTAGCGATAAAGTGTTCTGTATTCCTTAAAAAAATTAAAACAAGAAAGATTAAACACAGTATAAGAACGATAAATTAATTAACAAAAATAATTTTCCAACTGGATAAAGTAAATCTTATTTCTTAAAGAGATGTTTAATTCAATGTACAGTTCAATGTATCTCAAGATCGTCAACATATTATACTTATTAAATTGATGAGAATTTCAGAACGCGATTTGTAATTGGATTGAAGCGTCATTAAGAAAAACGATTATCGCCCATAATTATCGTGAAATAATAACTGTTATTTTACATCGTCGCCGCGTCGTATTTTCGCGAGCGTTAATTCAAACGTTTGTTTACCGCTCTCCCCCTCGTGACGTCACTCTACGTCACGCGTCGCGCCGGCGATCGCGGACTCGTCGCGCCACCCACGCCCCCGCGGTTCTCCTTGCCATGCCATTGTTACTTCGCTCCGTGCTCCTGCCGCTCTGGGTAGGAGCTCCGTACTTGTCGCGTTTTCCAAGTGTGAATTGCGCGCAGATACGATATCGAGAGTGACGAATATTTGCGAACGATCGTGTTAACACGCGAGGGACAGTATGATGCATGGAAATAATCGCGTGTGTAAGGTGCAACGTTGGCATAACCTGTTGCGTCGCGACAAGTTGAACTCCGCGCGCCTTCCGCGTTACTCGTTTGTGTGTGATCGCGTGTATGTACAGCTCAGGTAGAAATGGTGTCCCTCGACGGCAAGTGGGCAAGATTACGTATGTGAGCACACGCACACCCTAGTCGCCGGCCGCGGGACATTATTATTTATGCCGGTGCGTGGCCAGCGCATGCACTTGACTTGAGACACTATACCGTGTGTTTTGGAGTACTCGCGATGTCGGGAGTGTCGAATAAAGATATCGAGCGATAGTTATTGATACGCGCGTTGTCGGGAGTGCCGAATAAAGTATCGGGCGATCGTTATTAATACGCGTGGTACTTTCTCTCGAGGAGATGAGATGTCAGCGAAGATTTTTTTGGCGCGAAAAGACGGCATCGACGCGGAGCAGCTCGGTGAGTGCATTATTTTATTAACAAGTGTCGTATTTCTTTGCGTGTTTTTGAGTTCGTACATTTTAATTATCATCGCATAGAGACGCCAGTGGATTAGAGGTTTCGTTTAAAACTCGCAGACATGCCAACTCTCAAACTTCTCTCCATAGTGACATTATATAGTGACCATAGTGACTAGAGAAGTCGTTCGGTCGCCTCGATCGATTCGATACTTTCGATAATCGCAATTCCGCCTGCGATAGTTTTCGAATTGCGCCCCAGTCGCTTACGCGCCGCAGTGGTTCTCTGGATCGCGCGCGCATATTTTCCGCTCCGTATATTTTTCGCGAGAGTTGCCGTTCGACCGCGAATTTCACGCGCGGAAAGTCGTCCGCGAGTGCTCCGCGAGAAGCTCGTTGCGAGCTCGTAACGGGTTGAGTCGTGCGCGATCGGTGTTGCGCGACGAGCGTCGCGATTTCGGCAATTCGGCATCGACGACCCGATCGGGTGATTCGGGTGATCGCTGACACGTTCAACGGAGCAACGGATCCGTCTCCGCGGGCCCGGACACGATCGAATCCAGCGCGTTTCACATCAACAGCGGACGCGCGATCGTTATCAGGTATGAGCATATCGCTGTTCCAATATGTTAATTAGCCGATTATACTTTCGCCAGTGCCCGAATAGCGGCGGCTGGGTAAACGGGGAAAGGCCGCCAGTTTCTGATTCACTTTTATAGAATTTTTTTCGCGTACCGATGCATCGAGCGTTAAGTTAAATTGAGAGAATTTTTCGAAAAACTACGATATTTAGCTCGAACAGAGAGCATCGGGCAGCTTTTACATCGCGTCGGCGCGACAGTTCTGCTAGGTAAACTCCGCGCGATTGTAGTTTCGATCTTTCGCGCAATGTAAAATTGGAGTGTCGGACGAATGTTCGACGAAATACGCGGTAGCAATTAGCAGTGATTATTTTTCCGCTGTAGCCGCAATCGCTTGCTTGTATACTGAGAATAAGTATTGTAAAAAAATAAAAATATCAAGTGTGGAAGCAGTTAGCACCGGGAAAATCCGATAGCGCCAAAGAGGATACCAGAATTGCAGAAATGTCAAATGTCGTAAGTCATGATGCATCGAGTTGTGCCCAGTCGCCGTTTTTACGCGAGTCCCGCGATTTTTTATATCTATCGATCGTTATTTTATTCGTAGATGCAGTCATTGCCGTCGATACAGTATCGACTTTAGCGCTCAATTCTCTCGAATGCTAATTGATTTCGAGATTTCTGCAATACCGACGTTAGGTGTGTTTAATGAAATATTTTACATTAGATGAGAAATAAATATAGTCTTTACCCGCGTCTGTATCTAAAAAATAGCACTTTTTTGGAGGCTTTGAAAAATTATTTATTATTAAAATATATCATATATGTAATATCATATCATCGTATCAAATTTACGTTATGCGACATTTTTAATCGTTAGTGAATAAGTTAGAATCCGTTGAAATTAATTTTTATCTTTACGATCGGTGAATAATTATGCGATTTCATTGTTGTCGATAATATAGAATTATCAATATACATATATATGAAGGTAGTAGAATTAATGATAAAATAAAAATAGAAAATGAATTTCAGAGTGTGAGTTTATAGAAGGTTATAAAAAAATTTATTATACTTTTATAATGTTTGTCATATTTTATAAAATATTATATAATAAAGTAATAAACGTTATAATTTATTATATAATAAACATACATTACATGATATAATAAAATAAATATTATATAACAAAACTATAATGTATTGTATTTAAAATATATATTTATTGAAAGATGCTTTGGTATATAATTTCTATAATAATTCATTATTTTTAGATACATTTATATTATGTTTTACATAAATTTTATATATGTATGTATAAAAATAGATATTGCAATTACGCTAAAATTATTATAAAAATGCACATTTCTATAAATATTATAATTGATCTTATAAATTTTTCTACTAATCTCTTTTACAAGATTGGTATTATATTATATTATATTTAATATTACCACAATATTTAACGATCAATTTGGACGAAGAGCCCAATTATTTGACAACATTAATTCAATTTAAAGATCAGCTAGTGTGCAAGTGAAATTTTTAAAAATTATCTATCAATTAAAATATCATTTGCGACTCATCGCAATTTATTCGCGTTAGCAAACGAACCTAAACCAATTGTTCGCGTGCTTGACGAATTTATGAACGATTCGTCGCTGTCAATTAATCATTTTGTAGCATTGGCCGGAGATCGAGCAATTTCCGTCGCGAAATCAGCATCATTTCGCGGTGTAATACTTCGCTTTCACAAAGGGCATTCTCGTCACGGTACCCTTGTACGTTTTCCCTCGAACCTCGAACAATACCCCACCGCCGAATTGCGCCAAATCCGGCGGCATGTATCCCATGGCGATCGGCCGACCCAGGGTCGGGCTTGGTCCACCGGAAGTGACGCTGCCCACACGTTCACCTTCCGGCGTCAATATGGGCGCGCCTTCCCTGGCAGGTGGTCCTTGACCCAGTAGCAGCCCGACGCGTTTCTTCGTCGTACCCGTCTTGATCTGCGAAAGTATTCGTTTCGCGCCTGGAAAGTTCGCCTCGGCCCTCCGTCGTTTCGCTATGAGAAAGAGAGAGAGAGAGAGAGGGAGATCGATATTTTGTAAAACTGCAATAATTCGCGTTTCGCGTGACAAAGTTAGAGAAGAGCTAGTTAGAGAAGAGAAGAGAAGAAAACTACATTGGTATTTAGAAGCGATTAGAAGAGTAATTATCGTGTTCGGGGATTTATTAGCAATTTTTGCGAGACCATACCGACTAGCCACGTAAGGGCAGCTTCGACTGGTGTAGTGTTCTCGTTGATATCGTGACCGTATAGACATAGTCCAGCCTCCAGTCTGTAAAAATTAACGAAAAAAACTAATAAAATTCCACTTTATTATTATTCTTTATTGCTTGCTATTTATCTAAATTTTTTTAAATTAGCTCAAACGTACGTATTATCTCGATTACATGTTCAAAGATATTATTTTAAGGTGTAATATATATCTGTCTGTCTACCAATCTACCTTAAGCTATCTCTGGCTCCTAAACCGGCTAGCTTCACGTCAGGAATCTCTAAGATCCTTTCGACTAAGTCAATCGCGTCATTCGCAGGTACCGATATCTCAAAGCCGTCCTCTCCGGTGTATCCACATCGCGAAATTCTGATACGACTTCCTGACACCTCGGTTTTGACACTATTCATAAACTTTAGGGTTTGAAGATCGATTTTCACTAATGATTGAAGGACCGTCGCCGCTGTGGGACCTTGAAGAGCTATCAGACCTTGCTCTAAGGGATCCAAAAAGTCGATATACACGTTTTTGCTAATTTTCTTGAAATCATCCTGAAAGTAGAGGAGCGTTTATTGTATCTTGACTGGCAAAATGAGAAGCGTGCAAATTTTCACCTGACGTTCCAAAAGAAGTTGACTGTCTTCGTCCCGCCTACCCGCGTTAGACACCACGAAGTATCTGTCTTCATCGTCTTTAGTGATGATGAGATCGTCTAAAATTCCCCCCTTTTCATTGGTGAAGACAGTCAAAGTCGCGGCACCTTTGCTTAAATTTTTGAGATCGCACGTGGTTAGCGATTCCAAATATTCCCCGGCGTCTTTACCGGAAACACGCGTTTGCAGCATGTGACCGACGTCGAAGAGCGACGCCAACGATCTGGTGTGTAGATGAGATACGGCAATCGTCTCTCGATATTGTACCGGCAGTAGCCATCCAGCAAAATTGACGATTTTGCCTAAATAAAAAATCGCATGAAATGACTTTTTTAAATTATTACATACTTTCTGTATTAAGTATTACTATATTAAATACTATAAAAATCAAGAAACGCATCTCGGAAAAGCTGTCTTATGTTATTTATTTATTTACGAGCAAAATTCTGCAATAATTTAGCATGAATTTTAGAATGTTATATAATTCGATATTAATAACTCAATTAAATTTCCAACTTGCCTTGCTTTTCCACGTGAAGATCGTAAAGACACGTCTTGCGGGCTTCACTGACAGTCGACGTTGATGACAGCCGACGATTTTCCCGGCGAGTCGCATCGGCGGCTGCACGAGGTGTCGCGGAATCGATCAAACAATTCGAACGCGACGTCGAACCACCACCAAGTCTCTCCTTGAACTTCGATACGGTGATGACGCTGCAGGTGTCACGTACGCCTCCCAAAGCGTTTAAACATTTCTCGAGATTGTCACAGACGATGAATCTGCCGCGAGCGACGAAACGAAGCATGATGCTCCTTTCTCAATGCTTTATCATTCACTAACTTGGATAGCGTGGCTGAACAGCCGCTCCGTTTTGGCTGTGATGACCCCGCGTGATATTTGCTATCAGACTCGGATGTAGCAAGTTTTAAAACTTGAATGTTCAAGTTTGACAAGCTAGAAAGTTTCTAGCATCGTGGACACAAGGCTTTAGATCTTTCTAGACATTTAATTACTCAAGTCATCTATGTTGGCGTCATCAATTTATTATAAAGCGTTTAAAAATCGACGTTAGTTGTCATCCTCTATACTTTGAATTTTTTGTGAAATAAATCAATCTTTTTTGTACAATGTTGCATTTTATAAATGAAGGAAGAGTAATGAGAAAAAGGTCCATCACAGTATGTTCTCTGGAAAAACATATTACGCAAAATTGACCTAGTAAGCCGTCTCTGTAAATTGTGTTTAACTACGCGATATCATATTATACGTTGTACCAACATTTCTGTTTACTCCTTCTGTTATCGGCAAGCAGTTATTTTTATCTCTATACGTAAGAGAGGTCATGGTACTAAAATGACGTGATAAACTATAAAGGAAGGTATTATCGAATTCATGATTATGGGAACCTATAGTTGGCAATCACGAGACTTGGAATGCTTATTAAATTTTTATTGTACCACGTAATAATAATAATAATAATATTAATAATAATAATAATCATGATCATCATCGCAATAATAAATTGTGATAATAATGACAATAATAAATGGTAGTAATAATAATAATAATAATCATTTATCATCGTAATAATAATAGTTCCGTAATAATAATAATAATAATAATAATGATACTTCATCATCGTCGGTAATAATCCAATGACAAATGTCAATATTTATATAGTAGCGTGTCGAACGGAGAAACGACCTTAAAAAACGAAGATAGTATCAATGTTCGTTCGTACATTTTGTTTTTTTAGCTTCCGCCGTTTTTTATCTTCTCGCTCGCTCTCTTTAGGATCTCTTCTACCTCTCGCTCTCGCATCTTCCACACGCGCATTCTCACTCGACTTCGCTTCCTCTTTTATTTAATCTTTTTTTTCGCTTTTAATCTCCCCTTTTCTCTCACACACACGCACACTTTCTCCCTCTGTCTCGTGTCTTACACAATTGATGCAAAATGTCCCTACACATCCGACGAATGTGTGTGTGTGTACTTTTTCCCAGTTATTCTCTTTAAATCAATCCTCACGATCGCATTTTGCTCGACGCTTTCCTCAATTTTTTTCCACCATTCCTCCTCGAAATTCGCTAGAATTTTTTTTTCTTTTAAAATCCTTGCACGTGTTGACACATTCACTCACACTAGTAAATCGGTTTGATATTGGAGGGACCGGGGGAAGGACGGGTTGGTTGTGTGACGGGGTGGTCGGTGGCGGTGGAGTGGTGAGGGTGGGAAAAACGGGATATATCCGCGGGATTTGTATCGCACGTGAGAATGCTGTAATCAGGCAGAGGGTTGCGGGGGGAAGGGAGTTGGGAAATTGCAATACTGATGAGAAGAACGGATACGTTGCGGTGAAAAAAAAATAAGGCGTCAACGACGTCCCGGGTCCGTCGATCGACGACAATTTCGCTCTCCTCTTTCTCGATCGCTCTGTGATGTTTAGTCGAGCGATCCGTTCGCGAAAAACTCATTCTCGACCGAGGGACGTGGCCGTCGCGATACCGTGAGCATCGAAAAATCTAACAACGATCTATACGATCGCGAGGGAAGAAACTGAAACTGCGATAGTGCGATCTGTGTGCTACAGAGAAAGTATAATAACTATATGTTGCCTCGTGTTTCTACGCGATTTTTGTTTCCGCTGTTCCGAATTGATTTTCTATTGTTTTTTTCTTATTCAACCTGTCTTTTTGCTTTTTTTGACCTGTAACTATTGCTGACCGAGCTATAACTTTTGCCTCCTGTCGCCTCTCCTCCTCACCGCTCGAGTCCCCCGAGCGCGTCGATCTGCCGGCAAAGAATTTTCCCAAATCTGGGCCCGTCCTCTATTGGGATCGGACCCGAGGCACTCGTTCTGGTTGTCCGAAAGTCGCTCGATCGCGCATCGTTCCGGCAGGATCGTCGCGCTGGAGAACGCGTTCGCACGTCTCGTACGCGTTGCGTGTGTTGGTTCATGTATGTACGTACATACGAACATACATACATACATACATACATATATGTATATTTTTATATATAGATATATATTCGGCTATTTTTCTTTTGGTCCTGGTACAAAGGAAACGAGAATTACTCTCTTTTTTTTTCGTCTTTTGGAAGAAAAGTCTCGCGATTTCGAAAAATTGAAAGAAGTCGCCCGTTTTCATGTAAATTTTGAAATTACCTCGAAAAAATTCACGATCTCAAAAGTTTTTGCTCTTGCGTTTCATTCGGCCGTGACTTGATTTTTCTATTGACTTTTTACTGGAGGGGAGGGGGACTCTGTTTTGTTGCCTGTCGACATGCAATGTGCAATCACCATCGAGAAATTCTCTTTCTCTCTCTCTCTCTCACGTACACACACTCTCTCTCTCTCTCTTTCGTTCGCACTGTCTCGCGCGCTCTCTCTCTCTCTCTCTCACTTACGTTCCCTATATATATACCTCGAGTTCGATAATTTCGTCTAAAATTCCATTTTCGCCTTAACTATACACAATAATCATAATATATAATAATAATAATCACGATTCGAATACATCATCGATCATTTTTCCGAATATAGATACAATAATTTCTTATTTTTCATCGTCTTTCCTATCGCCTTGCTCTCGCGCGCGCTCTCTTTCACACTCTCTCCCTCTCTTTCTCTCTCTTGCAATTACATCTTGCAATAATAATCGTTTAGGTCGTCGTATATCTATACATATACATATACATATACATATATATATATAATTTATAAAATGAAAATAGGTACAATTTTGGACGCTTTTCTTCGTCGAAAAAACGCTCCGAAAATTTTATTTTCGCTTAATAATGCCCATCGGTTGCGATTCTAGTCCACTTGGTAGTAAAATTTTGTTTATTCTCCTATCTCTCACATGCACATTTATATCCCATTTTCTCGTACTTAATTTCTTTCTCTCCCTTTCTCTCTATATTGTATATATCTTTCATTCTCTCATTCTCGCAATTTACTTTCTTACCATCGAACACACTCATACATTCTTCCATTCGCTCAACTCCTCACAATCACTTATCTTACGATGTTTCACTCGCAGGCAAGCCTTTGCTCTCTCATTCACAAAATTGCAGCGATAGTCGCCCTCGCGATATATATCTGCCTTTCCGCCGCTAATTTCTAAAAAAGACCTTAAATTTAGGCTGGCCGATCGCGTGCTTCCGGAATCGACGAGCTTCCGTTTGCGCTTACGAAGGAACGAATTTCACAATCGGGAGCATTTTTCACATGATTACCGCATATTTACAATTTAATTGCGGGTCAAATTCCTTCATTCGTCTCCCGTTATAACGATCCGAGCCATTAATTACGATTATCGTAGTCGCGTGAAAGGTCGTCCAGCCGGAAGTCGTGAGGCACGAAGAATTTATTCTCGTTTATAAACTTCTTTTCCTTTCGCCTATCTTCGATCTACACGCCCGCGAATCGGCTTCGCGATCTTCCCGAAATGATCTCCGTAGTTCGAGTTCTCTTTATCAGACGAAGTTTCTCGATTGTCTTGCCGTATAAATGTGAATTTCTTTCGTCGCCGTTAAAAAAAACTTTAAACATTACATAAATTTTATTTCATGTATTGGAATTTCTTAAGAAAATTTGGAATTTTTTGCAAGAAATTTTTTGCGCGAAGATCACTTTCACTAAGCGCCAAGCCGACCCGCTCCGCAGACATTAACATCTAACAAATTCTTAATCCTCGATCGTAAGCCTAAAGGATGTTTCAAGGATCGGATCTTTTCCCATCCTCGATCTCGCGTTGATTACCTGTTTTTCTCGCGATCATCGATCGTGCAGTGTTCAATGGCGTCTATGCGCGAGCGCGCGCATCGCGACGCGCATAGACGCATATGTTCCATTGGATTTATTACTTACAATCTAATTACACATCGAAAGTAATGTCGCAGTAATGCTCCAACGTGGAGTCCATCGTATTTTGATATGTTCGAGAGAATCGCGATGTTTCGCCAAGGCCTTTTTCGCGCGCTGTATTGTGCATCGAACGTCAAAGTTTGAGAAAAATCTTTTGAAAAAATATCTGTAGTCGAAATGGCTATTTTTGTCGAAAATGCTGTTTTTCGGATCGCGCTTGAAAAGGCTTCGACGAAGCGTCGTATACTTTTTCATCTATAAATTTTGCGCCGCAAAATCAAACACATCTTTCGAGCGTCCTAAATATGGAGCATGATAACATGATTGATCGACAAGAATTGAGCATGTTTCTCGGCTAAAGGGAGTGTAGTAACGGAGGGTGAACACTGGATCGGGGAATGAATCCGATTGAAATCGGTAATCTTACATTTCGATCGGATACAAGAATAATTGCTTCCACCAGAGGAGCCGATGCCCCGAGATTTTTCACTCACAATCCTGCTCACCCGCCGTCGCTATATCTGGAAAGGTTAATTGACGGTCGACTGATCGACCAAAAGATTGATTCCAGTAGCTATCGATACACGCTAGTTTTGAATTCTCATCGAACACTGCCCACGTACGCGAGACAGAATCGGGTCGTCGCGTACGTGGTAGGGAAAAGACTAGATTTTTTTTCCGAATTTCGAATTTTCCTTCCACGCGTGCCCGGAGCTCCTTCCATCGCACAGAAGCACCCTATCGTTTTCATCGACGTTATTATCATCATCAACAACAACAAAAAGAAGATTCCTAGAGATACGCATTCGTTTGTAATGCGTTTTCGTGCAAAAAGGCTCTCGCGATTTCACAATTTGGATCTCGCTCTTCCACCGTTAGTCGCAATCATCGACCATTCTCGTCCTCATCTCGTAGATATTAAATCTTCACATCGTAATCATCATCAATGAGACATATCCTACACAATGCGGAACTCGCTCGTAACCGAAAGAGATTGGTATGAATATAATTGTATGACATGCTTCCTCCTTTCTCTTTCTTTCTCCTTCTCACTACATAGTATTCGCTTTAAGATAGCTTTTTTTTACTTCCGTACTTCTTTTTCGCGCGTCAATTATTTCCGAAATTCGAAATTGTATGTACGTAGCTCGCGACGTGCATTGGCGCTTTGAGGATCCCATAGCTTCTCTAATTGCAACCAGAACGCGACCAGAATGACCAGCGAGGAGAAGAATAATTTCTCTCGCCTCGACATTCTTCGTCGCAATTTCTGGTTCCTTTAGCTCGTCATCGCATCTTTCGGACACTAATTCTCCATCGAAACATCTCAAATCGCGCACACTGCTCTCCGTCTTGATCGGTTAACTCCGTGTTTGGTGCTGCCGCACATTAATTTGGCAATGAACAATTTTCGAATGATTGAGATAGCAATTGCACGATTAATTTCAACATTGTATTATTTTATCATCGTAAATAGACGAAATGTGTGTAAACAGGTTAGAATTATCTTTACTTTTCTGCACGACGAATGTGTAACACTTTCGAGAGATCCTAATTTCGAATTAATCCTAAGTAAAAATTTCAATTATTAATGAGAGTAGATGATTAATAAGAATAGATCATTAAGTGCGACAGTACTAACTGAACGAAGCGCGTTCGAGACGGGGAGAGGGCAATCGAAATAGTTATCTCGCCGATCGACAATAAGGGATGCATCAAGAGTCGATAGCGATAACTAATAATAGTGGTAATAGTACTAATTGCAGTAACTGATAATAACTAATAGCGTTAATTAATAACGAATATCGCCGGGTGTACGAGCGCGTCGTATCGAGATCAATATAACATTAATTTCACTTTGGATCACATATACGTATATTTTTTTTATACTTAGAAATATTCCGAAGTATCGAATTTACTTGAACACATATCCAAAATTTCGATACATCGAGCGATAAGAGGGAAGATTTGTAAGAGCATTCTCCATTGCTTGCGAGTTAAGCGTTCGTACGCCCGGTATTTCATCGACAAGGTATATAATAGTAGGTAACGATAAAATTTAATAAATGCACGTGTCCTAAACTCCATGTGACAATCGTCAGCGTATTTTAAAGATTCGACACATTATCCTGCCTCTCTCTTAGGCAAAAGAAGCCGTCGTCGATCGCGCCCGCGCGCGAGGAACCACATGTATGAAAGATGAATTACAAAACAAAAAAAAAGGATGCAAAGAAGGGAAATTAATCACGATCGAATTGACACAAAGAGAACTAGACATGTATCACATCGATTTACCTAATGTACCATACGCGAACGAGGACAGAACAGTTTACAACACGAATTCTAATACATACAATGTTGATAATAATATAATAATAATTATAATAATATTAATAATTAATAATATTGTTATAATAATAACATATAATATATAACATAATATAATAATAATAATAGCGATGTACTAACATTTCCTAGCGATAGCGGTAGCAGTGTAATAATAGGAGTGATGGTAGTGTTGGCACTATTATTATGTAATAGTTGCGGCAGGCTAAGCCTGCGTGAGTGTATGCGTCTAAGGCATGAGAGGAAAAAATAAGGAAGATCGTAACAAAAATAAGAATGGAGTTATTGACTTAAATTTAACATGACCTACGTTTCGGCGGACTGCAATTAATTTTCATAAATCGAGGACTCAATCTACGTGAATAGTAACTAAAGAACCGTAGTTTGTATACCATTGCGTGTATGTATGAGTGTGTGTGTGTGTGTGTATGCGCGCGTGTTGACCTACTTTACTTTTTCAGGATGAGTGCAGCTCGAGAGTGGGGCCGCGTTAACTAACGTAACAGCTACGCTTAACAAACTAATTAATTAATAATAGGCAGTAACTAATCGTAAAAATCTCTAGCTTGCTTCATCGTTTTTAAACCAATTCTGACTAGCAAACGTAACTCGACGAGCTCGCTCGCCGAACGCCGCGTTTCCCGCCACGCTCGTTTTCCCCTCTTCCCTTCTTCCCTCCCCCCTTCTCCGCGAATCTTCCCCTTACCGATTATTTTTTTTTCTCATTAAATAGGAACTCTCTCATAGCGAGACCGAAAGTAATCGTCACGATAGAGACTAAAAGCGTGGTCTTTAAATAGTATTCTCGCGGTTCGGCGAACGAAAACGTTGCGAAGAGACAATTGAGGAGTACGTATAATGGGACGTGGAAGAAAATAAAATTCAATCCTCGCGACTCGTCGATTCGAACGAGCCTGATTTTCCCCACGGCGACGTCGGATACGCGTGTAAAATGAGATCGAGATTAGTCCCCGTACTCCTCGCCTTCTAAACGAGGAGAGTGCACTGGTACACATAAAAAAAGGGGGGCACAAGGAGGAACGTAAAATTTGAATAACCTCTACGCGATACGCAAATAAAAAAAAAGGAGATTAAGAAAGCGAAAGTCGAATTCGATATACCTAAAGCGTAAAGAAAAACGAAGGAAAACACATATAAATCTCAATTAACGACAGTTTTGGCTCTGTCATCTCCGTCTTTCTCAGTCGTGCGATACCACGCGCTTAACTAAAAAGAAATTATAACAAACATAATGAAAACCAATCTCGCGCGATCGTTAACAACAATAAAATTTCGATGCCTAATTCTCTAATGATAATAATTATTATAATAGCAATAATAGTAATAATAAAGGAAGAGAGAAGGATTTAAAATTCCACAACGCGGTATCGTGTTCCGTTTTCTACTTTCGTATATAAATATTTATTTGCTAAGTAACGTAGTTACTCAGCGTAATTTGTATGTATTTTTGTGCGTGTTTTGTGTATGTGTGTAATTAAAAAGAAAAGGAGTCGCGTGAAGAAGGAAAAGAAAAAAAGGAGAATCTCGAAACGTGGCTTCTCTTCCCTTACTACCGCTTCTCGTCGATTCACTTAAGAATTATTATTTTGTAACATATTATGGCTTCGACAATTCGAACTTTAAACCGAGGCATTGCTTCCTGGATTTTTTTTCTCTCTTTCTCCCCTCCCTTTCGTTTCTCTATAAAATACGCCTCCAATTGCCTTCTGGCAATCTCATTGTAATAATAATGATAATAATTAATAACTAATAGTAATCATAATAATCGTAGGTTAACCGCGGTATCGAAAGGCTGGGGCTCGCTTGACGGGCTCTCGACGCATTTTCGAATTTATTCTTTTCATTTTACCTCTTTCCAAGCTTTTCGCGTATCTTCGCCGATCGAGAATCGTTTTTTTACGAGCGGATCGAAACGTACGTGCGAGATCCCGCCCGGCAGCCTCGCCGGGAAAGCGTGAGGGTGGGTATTTTTATATGCAAAAGGAAAAACTCGACGGAACAACAACAATCGAAGCTTCATGAAAGATCCATTCGCACCGTACATTCATCTTTTTTTACTTTTTGAAAGTTCATCGTTTTTGCTTATACAAGGATCGGCCCGGATCCTGGCCGGCGGTTTGACACAACGAAAAGAGGCTACGTTTTGTCAGCAACGCGGATATTTCCTCGTGTACGGTCCCGCCACCCTGCCGATTCCACAGATTGCGTCTCCAGCACCATTATTCGTTTTTGTCTCCTTTTTTCAAATTCGTCGATTCTCTCTATTTTTCTCTTTACCTCTTCTCTGCGCGCCGAGATGATATACGCGCTCGCGCAATCCCATGGAATGTTTCTCCCTCTCGAGCCTCCTCCTTCCATCTTTCTTTTTCTCTCTCTCGCCCTTTTTCTTTCTTCTCTCATTAAATAAGTACCGATTTCGCCTGTCCGAGTTGACACCCGTCTCGGCTTTGTACCCTTTTTTGACTAGAATTGAATTTCGAACGGAGGATCGCTCCCTTTCTGTCGCGATCTTCTCGGAGGCTCGAGATTGTTTCCCCGCCTTTCTTTCTTTCTTTTTTTTTTCTGTCGAACGATGCTGGCCGGCGGGACCGGAAGTGCGTCGGTGTGTTTGCCCAAAAGGGGACTTCGACCAAACTCAATCGATACCATTAAACCTGCACGCGCATCCTCGTCGCGCTCTTCGGCGCGAGAAGATCGTGCAGGTGATTCGCACGTTTGTAAAGTCGCCCTCGTCGCGACGAGGCTGCGCGTCGAAAATTAACGATAACTTGCGCTGTATTACTCGGTAACTAACTGTACGTAAAAGTCTGACATCTGAAACTTAACGTTCGCTTTTTTTTCGGAGTCGAGGTCAAGTCGTGCTCCGTTCCGTTGTCGAGATTACCATCAGAATAGTATAAATTGTATAAATTGTATAAATTGTATCACTTTTTTGCATCAATTTTCTAAACTTTTCCAAAATACTTCTCGAGGATATAGAAATAAATGGGCGATATCTCCATAAGCATTTCAAAATTCTCTTTTGGTAAAAATGAAAAGGGTTGCCCAACACCTTTAAATTTTCTCTAAGGTACGGAGCGCGACTGCCGCTGGACTCGCAACCAAGTTTATCGCGAACGGACGTGAGACAACATTGTATATGGGGGGATGAGTGGTTTGGGGCGGTGGGTGAAGGGGATGCTTTGTTCCTGCGGGAGCGTGATGAGGTGGATTGGTTCGCCGGTGGGGACGGGTGGTAGGGTATTTTGTATTGTGTAGAAAAACAACGCTGTAAGTGAAATAACTCAACGTTGCACTTGAAAGATCGATAAAATAACGGGGTGCGGGACACCTGAACACGCGTTGCCCGAACGCAGTCGCAATTCTTGTCAAGCAGGCTGAAACGATCCTGAAGTCGAACAGTTGATCCATCCGACGTCGGAAGAGCCGGACGGGCTTCCCAAAGTCGCCGAAACTTGGCGTTTTTCCTTTTTCTATTTTTTTTTACGTTGAATACTCGACGGATAATTTCGAACTGGAATCCCGGCTCGCGTGTTCAGGTACCCTCCGATCCGCGTCCGAGTCCCAAAGTCCCTGCTCGTTGATCTCCGTAGTGAGTGCCTCCGCGATTTCTTTATTGAATAGAGGCGGTGCGCGCGGTACGCGCGGCGCTACCGCTCGGCCCTTACTTATATACTGGAGTACGTGTAATTAATAATTATTCATGTGTGTATGCGGTACGGTTAACTGTTAATTAAGTCATCTTGAATGATTACTGTAATTAATTAATCGTTATCAGTTAGTTAAATATGGCTCCACCGTGCAATCGTCTATCTCTCTCCTCCTTTCTCTCCCGCTATCTCTTCCCGCTTCGCGTCCCATCATCGTCAGCTCGCTTTCTCGCGCCTATCTCAGAGTATACAACGTACACGTTGGCTAAACTACAGACACTTAGTACACTTATTATCATATTTATCTGTTAAATGTCGATTGAATCGTGAAAGGAGAGGTTGCGAGCGACCGGTTGGTGAGGCTGGGAGATTTTTTTGAATTTTGCCTTTAGGATACGTTTTCTCTCGATAATACGATCGAATCTATTTTTGCGCCGGTCGTTCGAGGTCCAAAAAATTGGGTTAGAGGGAGTAGAAACGTTTAGCCAAACGGTGGATCGGGACGGGAGAGGTTCCGGTAGGAAGTTGCACACGAAATGAATCCGGTATACTTCCGGTCGTGCCACTATACCCGATTAACGGTAGATAGCGTACGACGAGATTCTGCAGACACTGAAAAAGACCACGTGCTTCCCGTATACTTACTTATTTAACTGTTTAACTGCGGTACATTGTGATTACTGTCCTACTATAGCACTACTAATTGTGAGTTATACTTGAGAACTGTCTGTTTACTGTAACGGAAAACCCTGACGAAGGCACCCACTTAGCGGACAATATACTGGTTCATCTCACACATTCTCGTGTTCTGTCTTTTTTTTTCTATGCCGATTCAGTTATACGCTTTTGATAAATTTGTAATTTACCGTAATTCATATACGTCATAATTTCACCATGTCTTTCGCGGTTATCATTTTCTTTCCTTTTTTTTCGATTTGCCAAATAAACGGACTCGGCCTTTCATCTCGGACACGCATGCGGGGGGTTGCTCGGGTTCAGGTTGAAAGAAACACATTCTCCTGAACGGAAGTATGAAGAATATTTTGAAAAGAGTATCGCCTCGCCACGGGAAGACCACGCGTTATGATCGAGCCGATCGAATACGATCGGTACGTCGCGCTCGCATGATCTATCCGTGACGAGACAGCGCGATGGGTCCGCACGCTCGTCGTCGTCGACCGTTATCAATTGTGTGGATTGTTGGGGATCATGGCAGTCGCTACTTCTTCACGACTTCGATCGATCATAAGGTTTAGAGTCTCTGGATGCTCTCCGTTCCCGATGGTTACCTACTCTTTCTTTCCCATCCGCTTGATAGCCGAGATAAATATCCATATTTTCGCTACACATCTAACGTTAAACGTGGCATCTAACTCTTATTCTTTCCTAGCATTGAATGCCATTCTCTTGAGAGATAAGAATGAGAAACAGTGAGCCACGTTTAATGTTAAAAGTGTCGAGAATATGGGCTAAAGTTAATCAAAATTTGATTGCCGAACGTCTCATTTAGACGCCAAATTCCCAAATCGGATTGTCTCGGCCACCTCGATTGTTTCGATCTGCCAGGAACCTCGGAATTTTGCCGGTATGCCAAATGTTTTTCGCGGTCGTTCCGCATCTGTCTCTCGCGCGTTTTTTCCCGTTGACTCGCCGCCGTCATCTCTCTCGAAGTTATCTCTCTGGGGCCAGGACGAACGCGTGTGCGATGTGAGGTCGAATCGACTCACCGAACGACGGAACCCACCGCCTTAACAACTATGGCTCTTTTATATAGTGGACATTTAAACAACTTATTCCGGTTTTTAATCACGGAGGCTCGGTCAGGGTCACCGCGTGAAGACGCGAATGCCGCCGAGGCGCTCGCACTGCTAGACTGTCGGTTTTATCATATGCTGCGCACTTACGATACACACTGCCGCGAATAATATGCACATACGTCGTACGTCGTGCCGTTGCCCCCAACAAATATTGCCGCACAATCTCAGCTGCACTGCAAAATCCTTGCGCTGGGCGCGCGCGCGCGCGCGCGCACGATCGTACGTGACATATATCCGCGCGTTGTGAGATTATTTCATTAAAAAATTAAAACCCGATCAAAAACAAACCAACGGTTTTTGCTTGTAAAGCCGCACTCGAACAACGGCCCTTATGCAATTGCCGCTGCCACATTCCTCTTGGTTGTGTGTTCCTTATGTGGTTATTACACCTTTCGTGATTGCGTCTCGTGGAACAGGGGTCTCTCGGTGGCATCCAAGGTGCCTTTCTACTCTCTCACTCTCTCTCTCATCCCTCCCTTTCTCTTTCTCTCTGTACCTCGCGATCAAAGGGCTAAGAACTTCGTCTCGAACTTCATTCGCCGCTTTATCCGTCACTCGAAATCTTTTACTCACTCTCTTTCACTTCTCATCGACTCTCATTGACGAAATTCTCTGGCACCTCGCCACCTGTCCGTCGTCGGGACTTAACCCGACAAAGAGGCCGCCCACACGTCACATCCGGGTACTCTTGTGTCAAGTCCGGGACGCGTTTTGGGCGTGCGCACTCGCGCGTATCTCTCGCGAGTATGCACGCACCGTTCATCATCGGTACTGCATCCAAACGTATGCCAAAGGCCGCGAAATTTTGCTGCGTTTATACGTATTACGTAGCGCTACGAGCACAAACGCGTGTCTGTTATATTATCCACGAATTTTTGCTCTTTCCTCTCAAATTACCGTGAAAAATCGATCAAAGTTTTCCAACGGCGCCCGAGGAGACGCGTTTCCGCCTGAAAAGCAGGTTTCCTTCTCTTTCTCTCTCGAGAAAGGCCGGGCCGACTTTTCCTAGGCGGATCGGCGTTTCCTGCATGACGCGCGCGAAAATATAACGTTATTACAAGGCCGAATCGTATCTTTTCAAAAATTCTTTTTTAGACAATTTACAAAATTAATTGGCTTTACATATCCGTAGCGTGTGTAGTTAAGTGTAGACAAGTGTGCTTTAAGTGTATAAGAAGTGTAAAATTGTATTACTGTACTGTGTATTATGTGGGTGAACACGCGCGCACGCACGCACGCATGCACGCGTGTTCGTGTATTGAGAACTGTTTGAGCGCGCGGGGTTGCACGCTCGTGGGACCAGGGCAACTTCGCTTTAACTTGTGTTTCGTTGGGGCGTGCCCCCGCGTCGCGGGGCACACGCTCATCTTGTGGGATGTCTTGTTTGCGTTGGTTTCTGTCACTGTTGTTACACTGTATTTGTTTCTTGGCGAGAATACCAATTCTACCGCGGCCGCGAGCGCGTTTGCGCGCGCGTATCCGCGGATTTTCCGTTTGATTCGTGAAGGTCGAGTCGTATTTGTAAGTGTGTATGCGCTGGGAGTATGCACCAGCGCATCCGGGCTATGGCACTTTTTAGATTATTTAAACATTTAGCAAATTTACATGAAAGAGATTAAGATTATGGGTAGGGCCGATTTTGCAGGCGACGTCGCGCTGTGGATTTTCTTCATCATATGTATATATATACCTTTCCGTATATATATATATTTATCATTATCATTACCATTATGGGCCTCTTTTCGACTACTTGCTAGTCGTGTTTCCACGAGTAGGCTACGGTCGGGACGCTTACGTCTTCGGGTCGTCCGTGACGCCTCGGGGCTTTCCTTTCCGGATTCTCCCGTCGTTAGGCGTTCGTGTGAGCCTACGTCTTCTCTTGCATCTCTCGTCGCTGCACAGCCGCTTTCTTCTCTCCCTCATCATCGTCTTTGCGCGGCTCGCTGCCTCTCTCGCGACGAAGACGGACGACCCAACCGTCTCTTTAGATTTTCCACGGTCTTTCGCGCCTTATCCGCTTCCGCTTTATGACCGCGAGCTCGTCTTGCGTCGCGACTCGCGGACACCGTGTACGTCCCGCCGTTTCCTCTTCTCCCTCATTGTCGTAGAGCCCGAAAATCTCACGCGGGCGCGTTTGCGCCACCGGCCCCCTTACGAGTTACGGGCATATGTAAATCAATATATTTGTAAATTATTTTTTTTTGTGTTTTTTTCGCGGGGTGACCCGCATTTTTTTATTATTACTTTTTCTTTATCTTTATCCTCGCTTACTTCTCAGTTGATTACAGAACATACACTACTAGATCTATTGTTTAACGCGCTTGTGTTTGTTTTTTTTGCATTACCTTTCGTTTAAATTTAAAATTATGGTACACGTTCGCGGGGCACGGGCCGGCGCCTCGGGAATTCTTCCTTCTCGCGCGGGGTTGTGTGATTGAATTGCGATCGGGGGAAGATCAGGATCCATCCCACCGATTGTTACGTCGCTTTACTGATTGAAATAGCAACCCTCGGCGCACGGCAGGATGCACCGGTCGAAAACAGTCGTCTGTCAATCGTTTCATGACCGCTATTCATCATGAAGGATCTCGACGTGGTAGTGGTGGTAGTGTTTTGTATTGTGGTCGTTGTTGTTTTATTAATTTTTTTTGTGATGGTGATAGTGAGATGGTGGTAACTAGTAAACGCTGACCTTTCCATCCTTCCGTTTCGCTCTTTCGCGCTCTTTTTCTACCTGTTTCGTGCACCGTTCTCGATATCTCTCGACGCTCGATTAAGGACCGTGAAATTAAATTACGATTCACTCGAAAATCGTTATTGGATGACTCGCGAATTCCAACGAGAATTTGCTCCGCGTTTCGATCGCGCGACACGTGCTAACAGTTTCAGCCTAACTATCTGTTCATTCGCTCCATTCTCAGACTCGCCGATATTGACTGGCATTCCCTTTGCTAACCAGATTTCCAAATCTATCAAATTTGCATACGAGCTCTCTTCCAGATTTTCTCGAATCTCTTTCATTCTCAATTTTGTGCAGCACGCTCGCATCTTTCGCACAGAAGCGTTATAAACTTTTGCTATACTACTTATCATATGTTTCATTATCCGCGATTTTTCTTTGTTATCCGAAAAACAATACGCGATTTTTTTGTCGATGGTAATTTTTTGAAAAATCGATCCCTACGGTGTTAGGTGGGCGTCGAAATGTGCGACGATTGTTTTTTTTTTATATTAGATGTTTTCCTATCATAGCTGTACAATCCATCGCAATGCCGTATAGTGTGAGTGTGTCTGTGTGTAAGTGTATCAGTGTATCAGAGTATCAGTGTCGAGAAAAAAAACAAGAATTTCCCGATCGACGATACCCGAGAGAACAGCGAACGCTTCCGCACGCGATCCTTCCCCGAAGGTGTAAAATCCACCCCTTCAGGGTGGTGGCAAGGGCAGGAAGACGAAAGCGATCGCCGATCATCGTGCGGGCACGCGCCGACGACGAACAAAAGCTCTGGTTCGATAAGAAACGATTATCGTTGGTTGCGTGAACGAGGTGTATGCACTCGTCCAGCTTTAGGTATTTACATAGAAACTAACCCTATTTCGCATTATGTACGTTCGTTTAAGTTTACCAGTAAATTCTCAGTTTATGCTTGTGATATCAAGGTGTATTTACATACTACTTAATCCGAGGAAAAAACGCCCTGTAACGCAAAAACTTTAATAATAACGATCAATGAATCGACCCGCGGTTGCGATCGCCGGAACTCGAGGAGACCCGCTTACTCCTTTCTTTCCCGCAAAAGATGAGAATAAATTCAAAGATAATAAATTTCCCGAATTTTCTGAATTTACGATTTGCGAAAAATCGATCCCAGTGATAATGAGAACGTTTTCGAGGAAAGGGCGAATTTTTGCAAAATTTTCCGAAAGGAAACAAGCTGGTTGTGTCCGTCGAGTTCCGATCGCGAGACAAGTGCGATTGTTAAATGTAGCTTTGACGATGAATCCTTAGTGATCTTTTCATCTCTTGTCCTAGATGGTCAAAAAGCCTGGTTATCCGGCGGCTTCTCGGCGCGTGTCTTTTACGTTCAACGAAGATGACGACGTTAGGTTATTTTCGTAATTGGCGAACAAATGGACATGAAAGATGGGAAGGAGGTATATATATCATGAAAGGGAACATTTTTGTGTTAGGTAATTTCTCATTGTTCGTTTCCCGGAAAATATGATTTCCAAACGTAGCGAGAGAAAAGATTTTGTCGGTTACATTCGTAGGCAAAATTTTATTCGACAAAATTTGGAAAGTCTACATTTTGCAAACGAGGCGAAGAGTGAACTTTCGGATGGAAAGCGAGGATCGAAGGGGCTCGGGGTGATTTTCAAAAATGAGCCGGTCAAAAACGAAAAAAATCTCGTCGACAGTCTCCGAAAAGAAACAACAACAGTAACGCAGTCGACATTGATCAAAGATGTGAGTA
Source organism: Temnothorax curvispinosus (assembly GCF_003070985.1). Classification (NCBI taxonomy): domain Eukaryota; kingdom Metazoa; phylum Arthropoda; class Insecta; order Hymenoptera; family Formicidae; genus Temnothorax; species Temnothorax curvispinosus. Next base: position 199,993 of record NW_020225118.1, on the reverse strand, counting down.
AATTCGGCACGCTGCCATTCGATTTCGCACTCTATCAGTCCGCGATTGCTAGTTGAAGAAACGAAGAAATCGAATCATGTCGTAGGTGAATGCTTATCGAATGGACTTTTCAACACTTTGGCTTTCTTTCTTCATTGCTTTTTTTCAATCGCCTCTCGAAATTTCCGTCGATTTTTACTTTCTTTTGGAAATCGCGTTTTCGTGCTCTGAAAAAATTATTTCCAACGAAACATCAAACGTGATACTCTCCGATGTGTTTTACGGTCAGCGTCTCGTCTTCATCGCGTCTGGTCTCATCGAAAGTGTGGACCGATCCATAAGCTTACAAGTCAAAGATTCGGAGAGATAAACAGGATGAAAATTTAGTCGGCTTTGGGGATTCGGGTTGATAAGACGTTGTGAAAAAGGGTATTTTAGGGAGGCAAGGGGTTGGTTCGAGTCTCTAAAAGTTCGCTCCACGATCAAACCTACGGACTTTTCTTCACACTTTTCCTCTCCCTCGTCATCCTCATCTTCGTATCATCTTTTTCTTTTTGTTCTTTTGTTTTTTTTGTTTCATCCACCTTCTTTATTTCCTATTCGTCTTCTTCTTATTCTTCTTCATCCTAAGTATTGCGAGAACGTAACGGTATATTGCAAGTAAAAGTTCAAAACGACGCAAGAGTTTTACGCGTTTCAGATTATATTACCCGGAAATAAAAAAATATTTCGCTTATAACGATCACAGGACCTCAGATTACCTGAAGCACGCCATTCTAAAATCTCACTCTCGTCTTCGCATTCGCTCCTCCTTGATGCTCACGAAGCATTCACGTTTACTCGATCAGCACATTCGCTCGACGGCGCGCCCGCGCGCCTACGTCGATCCCAAGGTCGTTCATTCGCAAAATCATTCACGTATACGTTCTCTCCCTCTCTCGCGCTCTCTTTCTTTCTCGCTTTCGCACATGCCCTCCTCTACTTCGTTTTCGACCTGTGCTATCGCATTCTCACGTCGACAATGCTTGGGACCACGTAAAACTTACGGGGGCGCGCGCTCCGCATTCACTCGTATTTCCCTTTCGCCTAACTATCCTAGTCTCATAGACCCTATATTCATTATTTATAATATTTATATATATAATATATATAATATTTAGCATTTAGTTTTTTATTTCTCTCTTCTCCGTCGCGTGCTTTGCTCACGAAAAATGCTCGCTCTTTCACGCTTACCGCACCTTCAGTTAAACGTGTAAGTGTGAATGGGTTTCGCCCGTTTTTTTTTGTCTCTGTCATACTCTTCATACTCTGTATGTATATATAATATATATAATATAACTGTTTGTAATAACTATATTTTGTTTGTTCGCTTATGAGCTAATAGTTTTCGTGCTACCGACGAGCACAAGTTGCGCGCATTATATCTTCACCTTAAAAGTGTGCTGCTGATGAGTTTTGTAATATATGTATTGTACATGTGTACATATGTGTAATGGTGTGTAATGTATTTACGTGTGTATGCTCGTGTGTGTGCGTACGTATCCGTTCCGACGCGTTACGTCCGACGACGCTCTTTTCTCGTGCAGCGCGAAATGTCAACGTCGCTTTGTCGTCGCGCGAAACGTTGATCGCAAGTGAGAGAACGTCCGTACGGATTGCGTCGCGTCTGTCTGTCACACACACACGGGGAAGGGGATTTCGGTACGTATATAATTAACAACCGTACAACGCGACGACACGACACCACTCGCCGGTGGTGGAACGTTCGTCGCGACCGCGCGACGCACACACGTCACGATGAGCCTGCGTACGTGGGGTGTTATTGGTGTGCGATTCGCTCTTTAAGCATTACGGGAGCTTTTTTTACGATTAGGGGGTTTAGGGGGTGGAACCTTTTTAAGCGCGGTTCGGTGGAGATAGACGTATCTATGTATAATATTTATATATAGTTTAGGTTTGTTGAGCCTGGCCAGCACGAGACGGTCGAGGAATCGCCCGTTGGACCCTCGGCACCGTCGCGTACCGCTTGATCGGCTCTTGTACTAAAAGATCATAGTACCTCGGGGGCGCACCCCGGATCGTCCCGAAACGGAACGCCCGGGATGACTTACTGTTGTTTTTTTTTTAAGCAGCTTCTCGTTAGTTATTATGGCACGTTTCGGAAGTCGAGGCGGTGGTACGGCAGTGGCGACGTGTCCTGAGAATCCTAACGGGACACGAAGACGACGTGAAAACGCCGTCGCGGAGTCCGTTCGACAGATCCTTGGATCCAGGACCGGTGTAGGAACAACGACGCGGAACAACCGCGCGGAAAACGCGCTGAGAATCGCGAGAGACGACCGTCGCCACTGCGATCTGCGACCGCCTCGCGCCGTGCAACGGTTTTGCTATACACGTACGTATTCTCACTCTCCTCCCTTCGTCTAGCGCGGTCCCATCCGGAGAGTTCGTCAACCGAGGGTTGATACCCTCGATCAATTTCCGGTTGAGGTCCGGCCTCATATCGGTTCTATCCGAGGAAGACACCGAAATACACATTCTTTCTCACGAAGTTCTTGCGTTTGTTTGACGTTTTCTTACTGCTGAGACAGCGAGTGAAATTCTGTTGACCACACTTGGGCGCAGGGGCGAATTACGTTAGCGACGACGATGACGTTTCGTCACGTCGACCGCAACAAACGTAATCGCTTTTACGCGTTCTCGGAGTTACCGATCATCTCATCGGCTTTCCTCTTGACACCACGGTCTTCAGGCTGCTGCTGTTGGTGCTGCTGTTGGTGATGACCGATGGAAGACGGGCCCTGCTGTTGTTGCTGCTGATCGTGCAACGGCGTTGAGCGCTCAGTCGACGATTGCGACTGCTGCTGGTTCAAGCGCTCGTTCTGCTGCAGGGTCGTCTGATCCGACGCCCAAGGGGTCCACTCGTCTCAGTAGTAACTGAATTTTCATGGTTGCTGATTGCTCTGCTGGTTGACGACGTGCTGAGCCAGAGTGAAACTCAGGGCGCGCGGGTCGCCACCGTGAAGCCTGAGGGCCTGCTCTAATCGCTGCTCCTGCAGCCGTAGCGCTTCTCCTGAAAGGTGTCAAGTGTCGACGTCCCGTTAGAAGACATTCACCGCAAATCGCATCTCGAAAAAGCCTCGAGCTCAGACTTGGACGCGCAATAGGCATGTCCGCCAATCCGTATTGTAATACTTACCGAGATCCGGCGTTAGGGTATCCTGTTGGGACATTTGTTGGTTCGTATGGTGTCCCGGCATACCGGAGGTGCTACCTCCGTTATGCTGTCCCAAATGATGTCTCACATCGCCACCCACCGCAGAACTTGCGGCAGCTGCCGCCGCTTGAGATACCTGTGTGTAAAAATGTGAAAAAAGATTGAAAAGTGGAAAAAGATTAAGAAACGTTTAGCCTATTTTTTTCAAATTATTTCTTCGTCGAACAAGAAATATAATTTATGCGTTATTCTTTAAATTTTTGTATGTTTATAACATACGTTCCGAATACTCAAGATGATGAGTGTGAATATATTGAATCATGTATGTTTCTATACTTTGTGACTAAAAAATAGTCTATACGAAAAATTAGATTTTTTCTTACCGCGAGTCTCAGGGCAGCTTCGGCTTGCGAACGGAGCAGAGCTTCCGCCTGATGCATCCTCAAAGCCTGCTCCGGTCCGCTCGCTTGCACTCCCTGCTGTTGGGGTCCCGTCGATCCTTGAGTACTACCGCTCATGTCACCATTATTGCCCATTCTCATAGCCGCTGCCAGCGATGCCATGTCGACCGGTGAGAGATTAGGTGATACGGAATTTTGCAATCCTAACAGAAATATCGCTTTCACATCTCGCTTACCATCGAAAGTGATTTAAAATTTGCCTATAAAGAATATATACCGCGCTTTTCAAATCTTTTTTAAATATGAATAGATCGTAAGGTGTATTTTAATGTACATCTCATTTCGCAATCTTAAATTTCAAGTAGTTCATACGATGTGTTTCAGAGTCTTGGACTATCGCGAGTGAACCACGATCTGCGGAACACGTGTCAAGGAGGGTAGCTCGCAAACGCGTCCCGCGCTTTCATCGTGGGAAGACAGAGAGAGAGGGGCAGGAGAAGGATGACGGTAAGGAATTCCGATATTTGTTTTTCCTATCGTCGTTTCTTCGGCGAGTTTCTCGACAAGTTACGACTCGCAAAGCTCCGCGAAAGAAACTGCGTGCGCGATAAATTTTACTAAATTAACTTGCTGTAATATCACACGAGGTATCGATAATCGTGAATCGCGTTTCTGCAATGTAGAAACATCGTTTTCCTCGGCAACAAATGCAGTCACGTCGAACGCTACTTATAAACGTTCGATCGAGTTCTCGTCGAAGACACGAGAAAAGCGGGCAACGCGAATGCAACATCGTGAGCGGAGAAACAACATTGTAAATCAAGTTTTATCGGCAATAATTGGAACGAAGCTATCGGCAATTTCCCCTCTCGTGCAATTTCGCATTGATAAGTGATAACGCAGTCATCGGAGATTCGCGCGTCGCACGCTTGATCGATCTGCTAGATCGGGGCACAACTAGTTCTCGTTAAACATGATTTTATTATATATTATTTATTTATTCTCTCTTACCCGCTGACACGGCGGCCATGACAGCCATACGTTGTTGCTGCGACTGCATCTCATCGTGATATTGCTGTGCCGAACCCGGTTGACTTCCCGTTCGCAGTATCTCGCTGAGCTTGTTGCCGCTCGGCCCCGGCGACGCCATATTGTTGTTGTTGTTATTGTTGTTGTTGTTCAGTAGACCGGTGCCTGCGCAAAAATCTGCTCTCGTCAGTATGTACAGGGCGACGGACAGGCGGGGGGGTTTCACGCACATTTTACTAGCCAAACTAGGTAGCATATGTCATTCCGCGTCGGTATATAAATCGGCACGCTAAAGCGTTAAAAAGGCAACATTCCGAAGTGGAAGTCGCCCGTAATAGCAGACCGTAGTGAGCGCCGTTCACATGAGAGAATTATTACTCAGACCAGAAATTCGTAAATATTTTATTTCGACTCAAGCATATATATTCATATATATTCTAGCTTACGTGTACTACAATAAGTTCACTAATGGTACATCACAACAGAGTTATGTCATTAACGAAATCAGAGAAAAAAAGGTGAATAACGGCGAGGTTACAAACTGTGCTCGAGCAAATGCGACAATATTATATCTATTATATCTAGATACTTGGTGGGCGTTCGTTTGTAAGTAGTAGACGTAGAACAAGTATCGTAGCGTACCAGGTTCACTACCGGCCGACGACAGTCTTCCGTTGCCGCTACTGCTATCCGAATGGGCCGACGGCGACGGGCACATAGGTGGTTGTTGCAAATTTTGCGGTCCTCCGGACTGACTTCCTCCCAACACGCCCAAACCTGCTCCTGTACAGCGTAAAGATGTTGCGTTAGAGCACCGCATCGGCGTCGTGTAATGTCGTAACTTTCTAACAACATGACGGTTTCGACGCCGCTCGAAATTTCTTAACATTAATAATTAGATAAATGTAAACGTCTGTCTGTTATACCTAAACTCGAACTCGCGAGAATCTCCCTTTCCCGCCTCTCGGCGGCCGCGCGGCTCAGCACGTACTGCGCCGCGAACTGATGCTTCGGGTCCATCCTCATGTGCTCCATGTGGCTCAGGAGACCTTAACACCAGAGGAAAACGAACGTGGTCACAGTATAGAAAGACGATCGTATGGTCGCGCGTATACGGACGAATAAGTGTTACTTGGTGTAGACGCACGTTATACTCCACAGAACGAAAATCATAAGTTTTACAGCACAGAATGAAACTGAACTGTATTTACTTTCAACATCGAACCCCGAGCTACCGTCGGGCCCCGATCGGCCCGCCGATTTCGCGTTTACGTGGGCTAAATACTTACCGCTCTCGTGAGTGAAGACGGCTTGGCACACCGAGCACGGCCACATCCTGAGGCTCGTGCTAAGTTGACTGGTCTCAGGATGGCAGGCCAGATGCTTCCTAAGGCTACCCTCGTTGACGTAGTGCTTCCCGCACACTGGGCACGGGTGGTTGGCGGTCCGTCGCTTCGCTAGGTAAACCCCGGCAACGGAGGTTGTGCAGTCAGCGGAGGGAACAATAGGGCGACACAATTTCAAGGTCAATGCCAAGCAGGATAAAGCGTCCCAAGGAACGAAAGCCGCCTCCTCCTCATCCAACTCCTTCACCATCCTCATGTTTTCTCACATCTCTCTTTCTCTCCCTCTCTTTCGCTCTTTTTTTTCCTCCCCCACCTTATTTCTCACGCACTCGCGTGCACGCGCGCGCGTACGTACGCACAGATTCCGGTCGACCTCGAAGGCGAAGGGAGACCTTACGGACGCGGGTAGCCAAGGACCAGGAGAGAGCACTGACCTCGGGCACGCAGAGTACTCGTCGGCCGGCGCCGTCGCCACCGCGCTGCTTAACTCCCTTTCACGAGCAAGGTCGCTGGCCCAAAAAGCCAGGATGCACACAGACGTACTCGCGCGCGTTGCACGAATGCGAACGTACAGAGAAAAAAAAAAGAAAACTCGTCGATAAAAAAGGTTATTTATATCGAAAAACACTCGCTATATATTTGTTATATCGAGTAAAAACGATGAAAAGTTATCACTCGTCTTGTCAATCTTAGTCGATTTTTTATTCCGATCTAAGTCCTTGCGCTCGAAATAACGATAACGTTATATGCTCAACGTGCGCCCGCAATAGGCGCGATCCGTTAGCGTTCACATTTCAAATGCCGACCATGTCGATCACTGTGACAGACCACCGTGTCGGCGCACTCACAATCAAGAATAAAACGCCGATTCCTCGCTTTAAAGTTGAACGAAGAAGCAGAGTAGGTTGACTTTTGTTCTCTGTACGTCCGCGAGTCCGCACACGTATCGCGCACGCATGTGTCAAGGCACGCATAGAGGTCGAACGAGAGACACCCTCGAAGCACCGTGTACATGTATTAGCGAGAAGTACCCAAGTATTAGTCGGCGAGTGTGCCAAATGCTACACGCCTTTCCCGCCCAGGCGAAAACCAGTACGAAGAAGTGAACAAGGACAATGTGTGCGTATCGCCCGCGCCAAAGCAAGTTTTTGGGATGGATGCGAAACGTACTTAAAGGCTAAAGAACGAACCACCCTTCGTGTCTTGACGAGCGGTTGCTCCGCACCTCTTTTCTTAGTCTTACTCACGATTAACGTCGCCGCTCTCGTGTCTATGTCGGTCTCTCTCTTTCTTTCTCTATCATCGGAACCCTTAAGGGGCTCCTCGCAATCCTGCTTAAGGATTCTGGCGAAGAGTTAAATGCGGTTAGAGTGGGCAGAGTTAAGTCTTTCGCCCGGAAAGTTAACGTGCGAGCGCGAAATTTGACGTTATGTTCGTTAATTAATCGGTGAGGAACGATACGGTCAAGGTTTCGTTTTCAAGCTCGCTTCATGCAACGATGCACTCCGCTTACGAGACTCCGCGCTCGGATTCCAGTTAATCGATCGGTTATGGTTAACGAAGATTAGTAGGTGCGCGAATGGAGAGAGATGGTAAGCAACGCGCTTGATGGAAAGGAGAGAGACATAGACGACCGGACCGAGAGGGCGGTTGATACGCGATTTTTCAATACTTACTGGCAACTCCGGAGGCGTTCGGGTCCTTGTGGGTGTGCTTCATGTGCTCCATCAGCGCCTCACCGCCGAGGAAGAGCTTGTGGCATACTGGACAGCTGGTTGCGTTCGGGCCGCCGATCAGGGCGGCGTGTTGCTGGAACACAACACGCTGTTGCAACTCCTTTTTTGGGGGCCCGGAAGAGGAAGTACCGGAAGCAGGCACACGCGGCGCACCGGTAGTAGAGAGCCGACCCAGAGAATACCACCACAGAGTTGCGAACCAGAAGCGCAGGACAGGCAGGGCACAGAACAGAACGATTGACCAGTGAGAGTTAAGGCACCAATAAACCGCCGCCACCACAGACTACTCCTTTGCACAGGGAATTCATGTCGAGTGTGTCTGGTAGGAACTTTGTGGTATCGCGCCCTGGCTGGGTTTCCAGTCGGTCAAGTGCGATCGAAAAAAAATCGAGATAACGAAACAGCAAAAAAAAAGACGAAATTTTCTCTTTTGAGGCATATATCGCGATATTTTCATTTAATAATGATCCATTTACTACCGCAATTTATTCATTGCTTATCGAACGAGAAACATTTAACCTTTTATATTTTTACTTTGATCTTGAAATATTTTTTTAAATATGTTGCAATTAATTAAAATGAATTAATCTTCAATATTGCTTTAAAAAAGAATTGTATCGTACGTTTGGCAAATGGCTAGATTGCGGCAAGTGAATCGTCGGCAAAGATACTTGGAAGGATCATAGGTAGCTCTTGGAATATTACGGGATAGGAGTAAGATGTAAATTTCGACATTATTGGAATTACGTTCGTAATCTCCAACGTATCGCTGTTATGAGGAATACTGTGCCCATGTACGCTTTTTTCAAACACGTTTGTTATTGATTCTAATTTTGTAATCTCGGAATTTTCATGATGCAAAAATAGAGATGTAGGAAGAGTCTTGACCGATTAAAAACATTGTCTTTAACGCCAGATCAGAGCACTCGGTTCGGGGTGTAGGAACGTGGAGATACAATGTTCGGGGAACTTGAAGCGAAGCCTAGACAGACAAATATGTGGAAGCGTGGGGTCCGGAGAACGATCGGAGCGGATTAATCCTTAACCGCGCGATCAGGGATTTCATCGGTTAATGCTGCTGGCATCGACCTCGTGTATGCATGTATGAAACCTAAAGGCCGATGCCAGACGTTGCGTTGCGAAAACAAAGCGAGCACTTTCATCGACCTTGGACCTCCGATCGACCCCGTGCGACCTCACCCATGAACGGGAATGCGAAGCATGGAATGACTAGCTTGTACCATACATCAGTTTTAACTACCATGGTCGCTGCTAGCACACATCTTCGGCTCGCATCTGCGCATTCCTTTCTCTTCTTTTCTCTGCTTTGCGCATTTTAACGTTAAACAAGATCTATCGTATGGTTTATCTTTTATAGCGAACTTGCTGTGCTACCAACGGCCATATAAAAATCAGGATTAAAATGAAATCATAAATGAAATTCGACGTCCTTAGTGCCAGATAGAATGACTTTTTTCTCCCTTCATTCTCTGACGCGTCACGCGGTAAGGAACCGATTCGCACCGATTGCATTATCCTCGTGTCATTTTTTTTGTCCTCTCTGTTGCGTCCCCCCTTTTATCGTAGTCCGTCTCTCTTCTTTCTTTTCCTCTTTTTCTATCCGAACACGCGAAGGTTGCTTGCACGCATACAAGGCGGTAGGTGTATACACGCGCTCGAGGAAAAACATGGCGGCGGCCGTACCTCGCTTGAAAGAGTGCTTAAAACGGCAGTAAGAGAAGAAGAAAAAGAAAAAGGCGCGAAAGAAGGAGAAGGTTGCGAACGGGCAGGAACGGGCTAAAACGAGACCGGACGGCAATGACCCCAAAGAGTTTCGGGGCCCCCCATTCCTCTCTTCCTTCCTGTTCTTGCTTCTCCGATTCGCAACTTCTCCTTCTTCTTTTCCCCATACTTTTTCGCCTCTCTTCCCTCCCACATACCTCGCCCCGAATCTGTCTCCGTCTTTCTTTTTATTCCTGACCTGGGACAATCGCGAACGCGTTGAGGCAACGGACACGGAGCGGGACAAGGCTAAAACAAGTTCTGACGGCAATGACTTCGAAATTTTTTTAGACTTCGCCGCCTTTTTCTCACGCGCATCTTCTATCTCTTCTGTACTATTGTCCTGTTCTTTATGATTTTCCGCTTTTCGCATCTTAAACGCGGCGATTTATTTTTGCGCATTCGCCTTTATAGACTTCTTCTCCTTGTGTCGGAAGGGAAAGGGAGATGTGTATCTTCTTTATAAGTACATACACGCTCATCTAAAGCCTCTTCATACTTCCTCCTTTCCTCGACATTTTTAACGATGTGTCAGATGCCGGCGCAATCCTGATTTTCTGCAATCCCGACTCTTCCCGCTCGTAAACAAGCGAGACGGCATGCCACGCTAGAAAAGCTAAAGAGCAGGAGGGAAAGGATACCAATCGGACGATAATCGTCTCGTCGCATAGTCGCATTTATTTTCGGTTTTCTCCTTCCGGTTTTCCTCCCGGCTCGATTTCATCGTTCGCGCGTACGCGCTTGTTCTCGCGCGTGTTTCTTCTCGCTTGGCTCGGCTCCACTCTTGTCCCACGATAAACTCGAGAGTGGGTGGCCGACCGCCGGCATACTTATGCCTTCTATTTCCTTTTTTATCCCGAACCTGGGGCAGCCGCGAGCGCGTTGAGAAGACGGCGACGAGGACGGCATCGCTGGCCGTGCCGCCGTCACCGCCACCGCCACCGCCGCCGCTGCATGTAAGTTATTCTCGGAGGGAGGCTGCGGTCCCTAGGTTCGACGCCCCGACCTGGCCCAACTGGAAAAAACCGGTTTCTTCGTCGCGCTCTTCCTTTTTTGCCTGCATCCTCGCTTTTTGCGCCGCGAGTGTCTCGACTTCTCTGACGCTCTTTCCCTTCTTCTCCATCCCGTTCGCCACGGTCGCTCCCCTTCTCTTTCTCTTTCTCTTTCCCTATCTTTCCCGCTCTCCTTTCTCTCTCTTCCTCTCTCTTTTTTTTCTTTCTCTCTTTCGCTCTCTCCTTGTTCCTCCAATTTATTCTCTCGACTCGAGAGAGTGGACGCGGCGTGGGCGAATCCCCGAGGGACTTTATGATCCGCCGTGACCAGATTCATCTCTCTCGCGAGGCTATACGCGCGGTGTACTCGCTGCACTCCATTCTTGCTACTATTCCCAATTCCGTACTTCCTGGTCCCTGGTAAGAGGCTCTACATATATCTGCCAGAGCCGCCGGTTTTCTGTATTGCCCCGGGATCATCGCTTCGTCAAAAATATGGAGATTCTACCGCGATAGGTTCTGCGTGCACTCTTTGTTTATACCTCAAAACATTTCGATTATATCGAAATGCGAGATAAATGTGGAAAGGAGAAACTTTAATTTGATCATTTTTGTTGAGGGTTGAAAGCGTTCGTGTGCATCGAAATTACTCGTAAATTTGCAAATAATCTTATTTTCGTTTGTAAAATAAATTTTCAGTGGCGCTAATCAATATCAGAAATAATCGATAATTGCTGAATAATAACGGGAGGGAATACAATGGTTGGCAAAGCGACGTCTGTGTCTGATATTTTTAATCGCACTGTAAATAAATTGGTATTTGATTTAACCGTGATTAAGTATTTGATGGTCCTCCGATTAAGCGGCGGTAATTATAAATTTTATCGGATCCTTTGTTCATTGAGCGCATCTGATCACATTATTGGTCGACTGCTCGGCCGACACGATCACGCTTACTCCCTCGGATTTTTTCGCACCCTATCGCCGATTGGTTCCTCGATTTTTCCAGCGATTCCGGTCGTAGATTATCCGTTCCTCGAGGCCTGACGCGGGCCCGGGTCAGGGAGTGGCGTAAAAAGGAAGTGGGTGTGAGCACACGCGTAGCGGTGCGTGACGTCGGCCGCGATGTGGCCATTTTGTGTTCATAGAGACGGGACCATCTTTGATCGAGGGCCGAGATCTCGTTAGCAAAACGATTCTATTAGAACAAATCAAGACGAGAGATTTTTTTTATGCTTGTGCGTACAATCAATACGATATCATCCGTGATTTGCGACGTTTAAATGTATACAACGCCCTACGGTAACCATAGCCACCAGCGTATTCTAAAGATTGCAATTAAATTAAAAAAACTTAATATGAAGATTTGAAATTGTTATAAATAATTAAAACTGGCCAATAGTATCGCGCAAACTTTGCGCGTTCAAGTCTATGTTTACACGCAATTGATTTGTTATTAATTTTAATATAATTTTATTGCTCAGCTGTTTATTTCTTTTTAGCTTTTTATGCAGATGTGTCCGTGCTATAGCAATCAGGTGATAACAAGCACATTTTAATAGTTACATGTTATTTAAGTTTCTCTTTTAATAAAAATTTGAAGAATTTATTAATTTTTCCACTTGAAAACAATTATTAAATTTAATATTAAATCTGAATTTGAAAAATGTAATTTATCTTCGTTTTATGACCGGAAAATAGGAATGTTTAATTTATTATTATTATTCTGTGACTAAATGTTTACGTTAAGAGAAAAGCGGAATTAAACGATTTTAATAATTCAAGAAAAAATGAGTACATTCTCCGCGAGCAATTTAATTTTATTTTCTTGATGTTTTAAAATTGTAACTCATGGTTCATTAAAATCACAGAATTTCATTCTCCTAGAAACATGATGGTTTTCGGTAAAAGGTAATAATAATAAATTTATATAAGTATTTTTCGATCGAAATTTTATTCTTTAAAATGTTAACTTTAATAACAGTTTATAAGGCGACGTCTACTTGTCGAAACAGATATTTCGCGCAATCAATTCTTTCAAAGTAGATATCGAATGCGAATCGAGATAGGAATTATCACTGTCGTTGTAATATTTACAGTGACACAATTATATCTTCGAACCGTTGCTCGAAGTTGAATATATTTTACATCGCAGTTGAAAATTTTTATCTACCTATTATTTTTTGAATTGAGAGCTCGGAATCGAGCGATTCAACGTGAATATGTATCGTTTGTTAATAATTGACTTGCAAAAGATAGTATATGTATACTTGTATTTCGTAGTGATAATAATTTGTGTGGCACGCGACTTACGCTTACTTTTTACGGCATACTGTTCTGTATACGCGACTGCACGACTTTGTTTACGTTCGCGCGGCGAGACGGCAAACCGGCAGGTAACGGCGCGAGCCACTCGATATGTATTATTTCTCGAGACGCCATCGCGACAAGTACTAGGAGTAAACGCGATCATTCCTTATGAATAGTTATCAGTAATATTATCATAATTAATCGTGTCGCGTTGTACGATACGCGAGTAAAGTTGTTAGCGATTTTTCCGTCGTTAATAGGTATGAACGATTCAAAGTAATATCGACTCAAAGAATAAATTAAATTAAGTCAATCAGTATTGCGATGTATTTAATTAGCCGTAGTTAAACCTGCATTTTAATATGTTTCAATAAAGTAACATAACTTCGTTCGTACGTCGATAAATCTATTAAAATCTTTATCTGCGTTAAAAATTCTTCCATCGCGCTAATTGACATGAAATGTCGAGCAAATCGTAGCTTTGCACGATCACGCTTTTCCCGTATTATTTTTTCGTAACAATGATACAAAAACTAATTTACAGTATCGCATGGCATAAAGTGCTGCGCGATCGTTGTATTGTGGTAATTAGTGCGCGGGCGATCATAATTAGTCGTGTTTTCGCAAATGTGTAGTGTGAGTGCCATGAAGAAATCTAAGAGGAGGTCCGCCGACGACGGCGGAGTAATCTTTGGATAAGTTTATTATTTTATGCTTGAAATAATTGTTCATAATTATACATATTCTATGTAACCATTATTTCTTGAAATATTAATTATTTTAAATATTATAATTTGGATACACTTTTATCGTGCACCTCATCGTAATCTGCGATGTATAACTTACAATTCCGCTGTTGCGCATCGTATCGATGAGTATTTTACATACCATAGATTTGAAGTAATGGATCTATGTAGATACATGTTCGTATCGGAATCTTTAAGATATCAAATAAATGTAGCATCTCCTACATCCATTGCTTTAAAATGGATAGGCTAAGATGGATTTGTGCAATATTTAATCTTGGATTTTATGCAATTACTTGTCGACCGACAAATGCACTAAGCTCGTTATATCGATCATCTATTGGTATCTCATTAATGAAATGCACATCAATTGCTTGAAACTTTTATATGAAAAACTCACAAGTGAATATAAATAAGAAATTATAAGAAATATTTTACAAGTAGAATCGGCTTGATAAAATGTGATAAATAATGATAATAATTTTCGTAAAAGAGAAATTGTTTCTAAATCTACTAAAGATATTATTTCTACTTTGCCAAGCACTCTGTAGCACAAGAACATTATGAGAATATAATATATTATTATATTATTGTATTATAATTAAATTCTTTTTTGGTAGAGGAATTATTTTATTCTTTCTCTTTTTTCTTTTTCTATTGGAAAAAAAAAATTTGATAGAATTTAAAATGTGCGTTTGAACTATCTATATTTTTCCAAGATTGAATAATGTATATATTGCAAAAGAAATCAATACTCAGAAATGTTTTAAATATGTATAAGTCATAAGCATGAGTAAAACAATTTATATTCAATATTCAATTAATATAGCATATTTCAATTAATTCATTTAATAAAAAATATGCTATTGATTATATATATTAATTTTTATTATGCACTAAGTTTATTCTAATTTTTTATAGTTTCTTCGTACTTATTGCCAGTTTGAAATATCATTTTTAATATCACAATATAATTACGGATCTGAGCGCGAAAAATTGACGAAATACTATTGGCCAACTATTGATCACTTATAGTTCGAAATTTATTACAATCTCAACATTTTCATGTTAGGATTTTTAACTGTGATTATAATCTTCGGAATACGCTATTAATATGTGGCACGATATAACACCCCTGTATATACGATAGAATTATATTCCTTCTTCTGTTCTGATTTTTTTTAACGGTTTTACGAATTACAATTTATAAAAGCGCATTTTAAATGCGGCCAATAATCAACAACGTGCGGGCTCCACTCTTTTCCTCGGGCGGCGATAAAATCCGAAGGCCGTTTTGCGCGCGGTGCGCAATTCTTTTCTCCCGCCCTCCCGTCGTTCCTTCTTTCCTTCTTTTTTTTCTTTGCCGCCGCCGTCTTTCCTTGGCTTTTTTAGCAGTGACGAGGCCGCGAGACTCGGCGGCAGACAACCTTCGGTACGATACTCGGGCTGTTCGTTCGGCTCCAGCGCGGCTCGCGGAATCCGCTAAGAGATATTCACCGGCTTGCTCATCTCCTCCTTCTCTTTCGTCCGAAAGAAAGAGCACGCTCCCTCGCTTCGGCTCGCTCGCTCGCGCGAACGTTATTTTCTCGAGACGAGAACGCTTTGTCTCCCGATAAGGAAGGCACCAGAAATTCTTGATTCCCTTTCTCCGTTCGCGTCTGACTCATAGCTGCTTTCGGAGCTTTCGGTCGAATGATGAGAAGAACACAAACAACGCAAAAGTCCAAAGGATGTATAAAAGACATCGAAAGTATCTCTGAGAGCTTCTAGATTTTTGTTTTGCTCAAGAACAATTTTCTCGTGATAATATGCTCAGAGATATTAAATAGTTATATGATTTTTCATCCCCTTCGTGGTCGTTTCGTTCTTGGACCCGAAAAAAATATATAAAAAACGTGCGATCGATAGGAATTAATATGCATCGCTAGTCACCCCGCGACTCGTTCTTCATCGCCATCCCGTGTTATTAATCCACTTCCAAGAGTCGCGCGCTGATAATTCGCGCGTAACACACGTACGTGAAAATCAGTCATTGACGAACGACGTGAGGCGAGAATGAGGGAGAAAAAAAGCGAATCTACCTAACGCGACGAGGGTTGACGACGAAGCACCCTCCGTGTTGTGCCAATAGGAGGCTCGGGTCGACCCCGAACGCGTTCGACTAGGCGAGCGGAAAAAAAGGAGCGCGTAGGGGCGTCGGTACAATGGGGGTACAAATCCCACCCTATCGAGAACGCCACGGGAATGATTTCATTAGTGTCCGCGCTGGTGATCGAACACGGAGAGAAAAAAATAGAGACGGAAAGAGTCATGGAGGCGGGGTCGAAAAAATTAATGCCTCGGAGTGTGAGAAAGAAGGAAAGCTCGAAGCGCGTGATCGGAAAATGGATTCGCGAATGTGAAAATTACACGAAGCTTACTCGAAGTAGTAGTCGTAAAAATAATCGAAGTTAATGTGAAAATGGCGATAAGTGCGGAGATATTATCCTAAAATATTTTATAGTGATGTTTTTTTGTTATACGTGAAAGAAACTAAAATAAATGCGAAAGTTGCTGCGGGGAAAAAGACTGAACGAAAAAATCGCGAGTACAAAATCTCGTAAGAGCGAGCCGATTTTCGAGGGGTTTTGCCGCGAAAGATCGTCCCACTTTTCTATTTTAATGCCGCAAAAGAGACAAAGAGTGAAAAGTCCTTCTGGAGATTCGCCAGCCAGTGATGTTTACCGACGAAAAAGAGAAAGAGAGAGAGAGGCTGTACTGGGAATCTGAGAGGGGAGAGGTATTCGGAGAGGAGTGTGGAGCGAACCTTGCTTAATTAGAAGAGCGTTCCGAAATTAAGAAGCGGCAATTAGCCGCGATCGACAGGCGAAAGCGTTTGTGTTGCGCTCTTCGGTGATACATCATCGTACATCTCCATGACTGTTGCTATTATGACTGTCGCGACATGAGACATTAATGAATTGCATATTCATGACGTAGGAAAAAAAAGGAACAAGAGCCGCATTATAATCATTTCACAGTCTTTGCGTCGCGAGATCAATCAGGCAGCGATACTCTGTCTGCATTCAGCAATATACAATTTCACATGACGCGCCGTTAATTAAATAGGTAACGTGTATCAGACGCATGAAAAATGCGAAAGCGCCGTCATAATTTTGCGCCATAACGCTATCATAATTTCGCGTATTTCGAGAAAACTGCGTAACAGGCGAGGATGTGCATATGTGTAAATAGTGTGTTTGTGTTTGTGTGTGTGTGTGTGTGTGTGCGTTAGTGTTTCGCGCGAATGGATCATTATAATGAAAATCGGAAACCACAATTTTACAGGTGTGACGAGTGAACATGTAAACGCGTCGTGAAACGAGTTGAAATTACAGCCGAAAGGAATTCCCATAGGCTTTCCCACATATTGACCCGATCGTTTTACCTTTAATCGTTGCCATGGGTACTTCGAACACTGCGACAAAGAGACCAGCATGAAATGGAGATCAATTTGAATTAATGTGATACCATTAAATCGTCAGTCATAGGTTTAGATTTTCAGGAGTGTTCATACCGATCGTGTACGCTCTCGCGGAAGAAGTTAAAAAAAAAAACATCGCGTAAATACCGCGAGCACGGTAATTAATTAGCGCCCCGTGTTGGCGAAAATACGGCGCGATAAGCGGATAAAACCACCTCCATCCCACGCGCAAACAGATTTACATTTATCGCAGGCACATCAATCCGAACGCGGCCAACGAGGATCGCACGTGTAAAAAAAATCTAGCGTTAAACGTGATACAACCACCGCGCGGTTTTTAGCACAGCAAAGGGAGAGGGATAAATCTCCGTGGCGAGAGAAAATAAATCTAATGGTTAACGAGTTTTTACCGAGCCGCGCGCCGGGGCAATTAAGAAGAGGGGGGTGGAGGAGGGTCCGGAGAACGGAGGGATGACAGGAAGGCCCCGGAGGTGAGTCGGAAGAAGGTCGGAAGATACGCGAGGAAGGTCCGCGAGGCGGTAGAAAAGGGGGTTGTATCGTGTTGCACGACATTCAACCCTTGTACCGCTAAACTACGGATAAATACGGAAGGCTGCGCGCCATGTGAAAGTGGCTAAGAGCCACGAGAAGGAGAAAGAGGGCGAGAAGAGATCAGGGCTGGCCAAAAATTCGCGAGTCTCTCGGTAAAATATTCGTAATTTTGCGTTCTCATTTACGGTCAAATTCGCGTGCCGTCCAGATAAGGAAATAAAAGTCTCGCGACGAAGATAAAAGAGAGAGAGAGATAGGGAGAGAAAGCTCGTACTCGCACGGACACAATGTATTACGAGATTGGGAGATTTTATATCTTGATGACAAGCGAGAAGAAATTTCGACGTGAGGATGAACTCTCTCGTGGTTCGGCGACGCGAAATTTAGGAGCGTGGCCGTATTAACCGGAGACATATCGCGGCAGTGTATCGTTGCGATGATCCGCCCCTGTTCCGAGCCGAGCGGGAAGAGGGTAACAGTTAATAGGATACACCGAGAGAGAAGAGAAGAGAAGGACGAGGAGATGGGAAGGGGGAGGAGAGGGATGTGTAGGTACCATAGACGAGTTTCTATGCCCGGGCTACCGATCGTTCTCTATAATACATTTACGCTCCAGCCTATTATAATATTGTACTCTGAGTGTATTGTCTTTCTTAGCGGGATAATGTTTCGCCGACACGCCAGGCCTCGACCTGGAGCGTAACTCTTTCATTTCCCCTCACTCTCCACCGTACTTCCGTGAGCCGTTCCTCTTTCTTCGTTGTCTCCCTCTCTCTCTCTCTCTCTCTCTCTTTCTCTCTCTCTCTCTCTTTCTCTGCGTCTCGAGCTATCTCGTGTTCCGGTTGCTTTTCCTCTTTCTCTGTTTCTCTTGCTGGTTTTTTTTAAACAACGATCCATTAGCTATCGGGGTAGCAGCCGGCGCGAAGGAGACGGGCGGCTAGGCGGTTTGAAATAGCGAAAACAATTTCAAGAAATCTGCCCCGGCGAAAATTCGATTAGCCGCGGAAGATGGGCTCGAGCTCTCCATTTGTTTCGTTTCGTTTCGTTTTATTTCCAGCAGGCGTACTCTGTTTCTGTCGCGCGCTCGCGCTCGCGCCGGCGGCTTTTAATTACTTCGCCGCTGCGCTCTCGCCGTAAGATCTTCTCTCCCTTCTTCCCGTTCTTCTGCATCTTCTCCATTTCTTCTCGCTGCTTCCCGTGGTTTTTCTTCCTCCTTTAACGCGAGCTACGTGCATCCTGATGTTTTTGCCGATAAACCTGGACAACGCCGCCGTTCTCGCGGCTTGATACGTTGCTGCATATTTCGTATTAGTATTTAATCTGACACATTGATCTCGCGCGCATAAGCCAGCTATTCAGGAATAGTTTCGCACAGGGCGAGCCCTACCATTGGAAAATCTCATCAAGGCCGTCCGTTATATATAAAAAACGAAGGGTCAAATAACTCGACTGCAAAAAATATTCTCATTAGTGCGAGGATTATCGCACGGCGCGTAAAAAACCGGTGGCGGTAATAGGGTCGTCATTATGCGTCAGTTCATTCTTTCGTAACTGCGCATTTTTAAGAGGAAGAAAAAAAATTGGTGGGCTTGTAAGGCGGGGGCCGTCGACATGATTTCACGGGTGATTTATCGGGGTCGTGCGGGGGACGGTAACGGGATAATCTGTAGGCTTTAGCCGTGGATTAGGTTTCAATTAGAGCGGCCCGATGAGCCGGGCGTTAAAAGAACGATATTTATTGCCGGGGCGTCCGACGTGTGAACGGATTAAGCTCGCGTAAGCCTGGACGCGCCGCACCTGATTCCGCGATTCGCGAAAATCGAACGTCTCGAAATATGACGATGATCTACATTTTGCATATTTTATTATCTAGTATTTAATTCCCGGCCTTCATGAATAAAATAATAAAATGTCATGTTTCACGGTTAAGGCAAACGCATTAGTAGAAATGTTGTTTTACGAATTGTTACGTAACGTAATCAGCATAAATTAGAAAAACTTGAACGTCTTTTCTCGCGGCGAAGAGAAAGGAGGAAGAGAAGAAGGAGATGAAGAAGAGGAACGAAAGAAAGGGATAAGAGCGCCTTACGTACAAGCCGACAGATGCCTTCCCACGTTTTTTCGTTGAGACATGTGCCCGGCGCGGAAGGCGAAAGGGTTGAGAAATTCAGTTGCCGGCTGGGTGGGGCGGCGGCGGCAAAAAACTGCCCCACGATACAAGATTCCGCCGGTAATCGCTGCGAGCCGCGATTCCACGCGAGCGAGGGGTGAATTCGATTAACGGGCACGGGGGTCATGGTCTTTTTCTCAGATCAGACCGTGTTTTTTTTTTATATAAACCTCTGTCCGTTTAATAACCGGTCGGTGTCACGCACCCTTGGCCACCGTGAAGTTCGTGCGCGTGTAAACAACGATTGTTCATTCACGGCGATTTGTATGAGAAAATCCTTCGGTCTATCGCTTGTAATGCAGCAACGTGTCAAAGAGCTTCTCGCCCGTCGTGACATCTTTGTTGGTCGGATTTCTGTCGAGGGCGTTAATTATTCGCCGTGATCGGTTTCTTCAAGTACTGTCCTGTCATCTCTGTTAGAGGATCGCTGTAATTTCTATGAATTCAAGCGACAATCTTTATTTGATTTTCTCAAATCGATTGATCGTGTAACGTCGATTCTGTGATGATAAGCGCCGTATGAGAATTCAGAGGCAAAAGCAAGCCCAAGCACCCCGCGAAGGATCCCAGAGGAATTATCCAAAGCTCCTCGATATATGGTTACTTTGATAGAATAAATATATGCTATCTACAAAAGGGAGAGACTAAGAATTGATGGCGCGATTATTTAGGTTGGGACGTGCTTGGATTTGAATTTTCTATTCGCAAAGCTTGATGTTTGCCGGTATGCACTTAAGCCCGACACGTCCGCCGCATCTCCAACGACGACGATGACGACGACTGTTTTAACTTGCTTGAGACTTGCATCGATTATATAGGGAGCTCTCGAAACGGAACAAAGGAAACGGCGGACAAAGAGCGTTTAAACGGGAATCTATCTGTACAAGTATCGAGGCAAGCGTGAACCCACCACCACCATATGCGTGCGTGTACGAATAACGAGAACGTGTCACGTGAGAAAGAGTTAATATAAGATTTCGGTCGTTAGAGGCGATTATAGCGAAAGTATATTTACGCGCGATCACACCGAAATCGATCCGATCCTTCTTCTTTTTTCATTTCCCCTTCGGTTAATTACCGGCACCGCGTATCAGCGAATTTGCGAGTTGGACGTCGGATTTGGTACATACATGACTGACCTTCGACGTGTGGGTACGGAGGCTGGACTCCGTGGCGAAACCCTTGCCGCAGATGTTGCAGTGGAACGGCCGGTTCTTCGCCCGCTCCACCTGAGCGTCGTGATTCCTCAGGTGTTGCTGCAAATTCGACAGTTGGATGAAGGCCCGCCCGCAGTCCGGTAAATGGCACTTGTACGGTCGTTCACCTGCGATCAGATACCGTAAGGCGTATTAGAATTTCGTGCGGCTGTGCACGAGCGTACGTAAATTGTGTTACGGTGGAACACGTAACGGCCCCATACACGCTCGATCGGGAAATTCGCACCGGTCATGCCACGTGATTTTCCTACACCTAGAGATCGTTCGAAATTCCAAATTTTATCTTCCATCGAAAGATGAATAAGTGTATGGGCATATCCATAAATCTTTCTACCATCAACTGTCGCGCATGACAATTTTTAATAATGAATGACAATATTTACTGCAAATTATTGAAAACTTTCAAGTTTTATTTTTAAAAATAAATTTTCATATTTCGATGGATTATCGTATTTGTATCTATTTATAGTAGTCACGGTGCTTTCCTATTATTCGTAATCATGCGTAAAGTATTCATGTTCCGTAAGCCGTTTATACCGTTTACTTTTGATTGGCGTGTAAGAGTAGGTATCATCCGTTTAACGTATCACACATTCAATATTAACTTTGTCCTCGCGGTCTGGCGCGACGAAGATTGATGAAGAGATTGAAACGTCATTAATGACTCGTTTGTCAGCTCGCCAAGTATGTCTCTCACTCCTCGGCTCGCTCTTAAAAGGTAGAAGCTATGTGGAAAAACGCGCTTAGGAAGTGAATTGGCTGGTCAGTGACTCTCGGCTTTTTTTCCCCGCCGCTTTTTTTACGGGCATGCAACAGGTTTCTACATCTACATCGAAGAGTAGGTGGGAAGAAAAATACCGCATTTTTCTCCGTACCACGGGCAGAAAGGCGCGGACAGCGCCGACTACTGCGCAAATTGGAGGTGGCTAACGCGTAAATATTTTCCATGCAAATGCGCGATGTTATTTATTGCACGGTCTCAGGAAAATTTCTGTTTGCTTCAAAATACGAATATTTAAGCGCCCCGCCCGTGTAATAATGATAAAATAACGTAGCCTCTCGATCGTTTAATCGCCTCGATCGATCAGCATTCGAGAGGCAGAATGCCTTCAGCTGCCGCTGCGTTTTTATTGCGTTTTTTTTTTCTCCTCTCCACGGCTCCGCCGTTCGAGTGGACTCGATTCTAATTCCCACAAGCGATTGGCTCAATTTAACTTTTATTAATATCGACATTCTTCCCCAATCCTTTTTACCCCGGGCACTTGTTCCTTCTGCTCTCTCGTTCTACCTCTTTACTTCTCTCTTTTTTCTCTCTCGCCTACCTCTTCCTCTTACTCTCAGTCGTTCCACAAGATTCATCTTTTATTCAATCGCGTGATTCATCGGAGAATTTCATCGTCTTCGATTTAATAAAAATAACTCTAGCGAGCAAAATTAGATTCTGCAATCTTTTATCGCGTGCTGGCATTTGAAACTTCCGAGCGCAAAAACAAAACGCGATTAAAGGTCAATCCAGACAAACCTGCATAGGTGCATAAGCATATGCATAAAGAAATGGATTGGTCTATTTCCTTATGCACATGTATATGGACCAATCAATTTTTTTATGCTTATGTTTATGCGCTATGCAAGTTTGTCTGGATAGACCTTTACGAAATGCATTTTTAAGCATACATTTTTTTTCGCTGCGAAAGATAATGAAAGCCTCCTTGTGTACGATAAACGATAAAAGTAGTAGGATTTTAGAATGATGGTATGGCACACTGTGCACTGGCAAGTCTGTTATTAAAGGAAGCGATTTCCTGGAGAAAACGAGCAAGCTGATCGTTCCTATTTACTTCCCACCTGAAATGAGTGTAGTGGAGGAAAGACACTTTTGTATAGGTGTTTTCACACGAGGTGGAAGGCGTGCTGCATTTGTGTTAACTTATTTATGATAAGAATCCACTTCCGCGTATAAGTACATTTTGTATTCATGCAAATTTTGTTCTATGCTTCGCTAGAATACACGATGCGAATAAATTAATGATCACTTATCATTCCCAAATAATTAATTAAAATATACGACTTGAAGCATTTGTGTATACATAAGAAACCGCTGGACTTCCGATGTCACCGATGTTACAAGCCGGTGTATTAATACGTTTTTAATTACCACAGGAAACATACGGTCTCGGCGGTCTCGGCTTTTTCACGAGTGACTAAGTCCTTTTTTTTACGTTACTCAGACATGTCGAAACAAAGTATTCTTTTACGTGGGGAAAATATTTAATTATGCAACAAGGATGGTCTTGTTCAAGAAGAAAAAAAAGAACGTTAGAAAAGGCGCTATTGGAATTTTTATGAAGGGACACTTGGTTTTTCCCTCCTCCGCCCGAGACCGTATGTTTTCTGTCGCGCTACAATTAAAAACGTATTAATATACCGGTTATAACAATAGCGGTATCGGGGGGAAGCCTAGTGGTTTCTTATTGTCGGCGCTTAATTGCGGGTTGAAACATTTATTTGTAGAATGATGAGCTCGCCCACGTGTACGCTCGCACATACGTAATATTCGTCTTTTTTGTGCGCTTGACGTTACCGGAAGCAGCGACGGTAGAAACAAACGTGCCGAGAAGGGTTACAAAGTGAGCACACCTCTCTCTTTCTCCCGTTCATAAAAGGGAAATAATGATATAGAACGCACGGCCGGTCATTCGTTTCCACGAAAACAGTCAGTTTTCCCGCACTATTATGCGATAAACGTTGCGCTGACGCCGAGCACGATAATAAAAAATAAAAAAAAATAAAAATAAAAGGACATTGCGGTAATACACATACATAGCATTGGTATTTCAAGCGTGCAATTGGCATTCATTTTTTTCTACCTCGTTTGT
Source organism: Temnothorax curvispinosus (assembly GCF_003070985.1). NCBI lineage: Eukaryota > Metazoa > Arthropoda > Insecta > Hymenoptera > Formicidae > Temnothorax > Temnothorax curvispinosus. The sequence continues at coordinate 176,177 of NW_020225118.1, read as the reverse complement.
CATTTAATCGACCGTGTCATTAACTATAAAGGTGTTAATCCGTAAATGCTCAATAACATGTGATTTATACAATGATCTCTCGTTAATGAATTTTTGTTAATTATTAAGTTTCCGCTAATTTGCTAAATAAAAGCGACAACACGATTGATGATTAGTGACGTATTCCGAAAGATAGATGAGTCTTTCGGTATAGCTTCCGCGAGTCGGAAGCAACGCGTTTTTTAAAAATAATTAAATAATTCCTCATTTTAATATAATAGCTTGCCATCTTGTAATAATTCGCGTGGTCTCGCGCGGATCTACGAAGAGTTATGATTAAATTTAAAATCTCGCGTGCGAAACGAAAGGACAAGAGATGGAACAACGTGCGGGGAGAGGGAAGAGGGATCGCTCGAGGTTGCCTTGTCGAAGGGTCTAGCCCCAACTCTTTGAAACCCCCTTTGTCGACTGCAGGAATTACGAATTATAAAGAACTTTTGATGAATCGGTGCACTTCGGCAAGTATTCATTCCGACATTCGATATTGAACTTCTCTCTCAAATTTTATAAACCCTATCCTCATACGCAATGGAACAAAGACGTTACAATAATACTACATAACGGTTATTGATTACGAAAAGCTATAATTTTTTACTAATAAGAGTACAATACAAGTTACAATCTGAAAAACGATTAATCACACATTTTTTTCTTAATATCTCGCGCTTTAACATTTCGAAATATTGTCTGGCTTGGACAACCATAGGTAAAATATAATATTTGTTGCCACGTTGCATTTGGGCGAGCCATAAATTCTATCCGTCATTTCGGGGCCCGGACAATTTCAATTTTATTTCATTAAAAATCGTGATCATTGTTGCACGAACGAATTTATCGCGCCAGACATTCTACACGAATTTCAACATTTAATTTTGACGTACGGTTACTACCCTTGAGCTCACTCCCTCCCTTTCTCTCTATTCGCTCGGTTTGCCTGCCTCTCTTTTTTCTCTCTCTGCCAACACCCTCCAATCCTCTCTCGCTCTCTCTCTCCCTCTCCCTCTTTTCTCTCATACCGTCGCTCTACCTCTAGCGTTGGCGCAAATCATTTTCGGAATATCAAACACCTCTGACAGAACGTCCAATGATTTCCCACCCCGTTCGCCCTTTCGCCGCATAGCGACCCTTTGACGCCGGCCGCGCCTGCGACTCTTTTCGCGAGATCTCGCGCGTTCGTCGGCCGCCGCCGGCCGTTTACGACATTTCCAGTGCATTTTTTTCCGCGGCGCCGATACATCTCGCCGCACCACTCGTCAAAATCACCGGGCACGCGAAAGTAGGTAGAAAGCCCGACAAAAGCTCGCACGTGGTTGGACGTGTGAGCACGAAAGAGCCCGTGGAATCGCCACCTCCCTCCTTCCCACCTTTCCACCACCTCGGTCTGACCGCTGGTGTGTGCTGATCGTCCCGCACACCCGTGCGCCCCGGGTCTCGTACCGGGTGAATGTTATATGCCGGGTGGATAGCCACCCACCCCCTCGCGCTCGGCCACCCCCTTAGCAGCCCGCGGCCCGGCCCGGCCCGGCACGGCCCTACCGTTCTGCCGCGCGCGCGGCCCACTACACGTCCACGGCAGAAAATTAATGTCCCCTGCAATCCATGTATAATGCATTCGCATTTCGTTCAACGAACAAATGAACGCACCGCTAGAAAATTTACGTCCCATCTCGCTCACGACCGAGCGTCTTTTCTCTTGTTTCGACCTCTCCCTCTTTCTCCCCCCCCTCTCTCTCTCTTTCTCTCTCTCCCTGTTTGCTTCTCTCTCTCTCTCTCTCTCTCTCTCTCTCTTTCTCTCCCTCGTTTTCTTTCTATCTCTCTCCCGCATTCCAATCTCTCTATCTCTCTCCATTCATCCCTCGCACGGGAATTCGCGAGCGGAAACGCGCCGGCCCTGACCAACTCGCGGCCGCGCTCGCTCGTTCTCTCTTCCGGCCGCGCGTTTCCATCTCCCGCACCCCTCCTCTCTTCCTGTTCCCCGGTCCCCTCGTCCCGTACTCCCGGCGTCATCGAAATTCCGGCTGGAAATCATTAAATTGCACGCACTCACACGCACGTGCGTCGTTCGCACTGATGGCTGCTCTCCTGGCAAGCCCCCTTCACCTCGACCCTCCCGCTCTTTCGCTCTTGCGACCTTCTATGACACTCGTCGAACTATCCACACGAGTGATACCTCGAATTTTGGCGTGTACCCGGGTGAGGGGTGCCGATTTTGGCGAATACGCACTGTTTCCCGTGAAAAATTGACGATGACAGCGATGACGATGGTGCGCGAGAGGCAGAGAACGAATTTTCGCAATTATCGAGAGCGATGCAATATTTCGTACCACCCCCTATTCTCCAACATGTGAGACAAAAACGACCCGTTTGGCAGTATTGAAAAGTTGAGCAAAAACGTTAAAATAGAATAGATAAAGTTGCGAATAGAGATTCAATCGTAAAGAAATGATTGTAGATATCGATACTTGTAGAGATATCTTGAAGGTTCGGAGACCGTATCAAACTCGAATTATACGCCTAGTTACATTGTTATCAAGAATAGTGAATGAAACTATTTCACTTATCAGTGTATTTCAACTGATTTTCGTTTGATCAACGTATCTTTCGAAGTAGCACACTTTGCGTTAAGATATAGATATGACGTTCGAAGTTCGAACGATATTCTCTCTGCTCTCTGCTAAGCACTTTTTTATGTACATGCGTAATAAAATAGATACATAATTAAGCTTCAAAGAATATCGGATAATATATATAGATAACGTAGCAGAGTTCGCTTTATCTCTACGATTAAGTCAAAATAATGATTAATGATGACGATTCTAACAGTTATATTACATAAGAAAAACGCATAAGAGTTTAACACAAAAAACAATAATAAAATCAGGCGATTACGTGACGAGAGCGGTGTGCACTTTGTACTTTGCGTCTTTCGGGGCCACGTCGCGGCGTCGGTCGCGTTATTCAGGCGGGGATTAATGATATAAGATTCGTGCACGTTTAGGTGCAAAGTGGCCGTTAAAAAATTTAAGTTTCTCATGTACGGCGCGGATTGCATTAACCTTGGTTCGACGGGAAAGTATTTTCGGAAAAGGCGGTCTGTAGCCCGCCTCGGTTCGTTGCTATAATTAAAGCGCGCTTATCCGCGCTGCTCTTGCTAAAGCGAGAGTCGAAAAGCGATTAAACTTCAAATTTAGCCTAAAAGTACGACGGTAATGTGACAGCCTCCATTAATTTTCTTACATGTCCGGGAATCGTTGACGCTTTCCTCGAGTCGATGGAGGAAGCGGTTGTTCGCGAAGATATAAAAAGATTTCCGTTTTGCGACAAAGACGATCGTCGGATGTACGAGGTATGATTCGGGATCTCTATCACGTGTATATTAAATTAGTTGCGCAAATTTGTCAATTCGTGCTAGTAAACGTCACTCGGGCGAGTTCGCGCCGCAACAAAAATAGAGAATTAATTATTTAGACGAGTTATGGGCGCGCCGCGTTTATTGGTCTACATTAATTACGGTTTCGCTAGCCCGGCTAGTGCGAGACCCGAACAATTGAGTCGTTGTGTTTTGATAATTATTCCCGTGACAGTCATTAATAATCAAGCGTGCTATATAGTCGTATAATTAACTGCTATACCGGAACCGCCTTCTGTTCCCCCCCGACAGCACCTCCGATATTCCTGAACAAATTCTTTCATTTTTGGAAAACTCCGACGAGATGTGTTGTGCCCATTTTCAAGAGATTTAGCTACAGTGCGCGATCAAAGACTAGAAATCCAAATATTGAGAGAAGTAAAGATTATTATTATATTAATTAAAAGTTTATCGAATGAAAGAGAGAGATGTCGAGAAGTTTTACAAGTTTATCGCATAAAAGATATATTAGGAAAGAGAGCAGGAACTCCCTATCAATTATATTCTGAAAATAAGCTGCTAACTTCACAGAGGTGTTAAAATGCGGTAAGCGGTTAAATGACTGTTTCAGCCCTTTGATGTTAATTCGTTTGCCGAAAACTGTCACCGAGAGGTGTGTCCGTTCCGTGGGAAATTGGCGCGTGGGGTGGTCAGCGTCGGACAGATGAAATTACTTTCCGCGAGAATCATTATCGGGAGGTGCCATCAGATTTATCGAAAGAAGAGCGCGGGAGCATTATCGTGGACGCGCCTGGAAATTTATAGGGTCCGGAATTACCATGAAACCGGCGTTAGTGCCACGTTCGGCATAGCGTATATTGCGCTAGGAGAACACGTTACCGGGCACATAGAATTCGAATGAGAGCGAGAGAGTGTGTGAGAGAGAGAACTGGAGAGAACGAGAGCGAGAGAGGAAGAGGGAGAGTATGCATCCCTTTCCCGAGCAATGCAGCCGAGCGTTTCACGCATGCATGGAAATCATTAAAATAAAATGGCCGATAACAAATGACTGTTGCAAAGAGGGGAGCCCTCCCGGTTGGCGGCCATCTTGGTTCACGTGACCGTCATCCGGGCAACCACGGGCACGCCACGCCCCTTTAATGATTTCTACCCCCTGGCGAATGTGCTGTACGTACGTACGTGCGAAATTTCTCCCGTGTATGTGTGTGTGTTTGTTCAGGGATACGTTGGTGTGTGAGTATATCCCCCGCATACGCGGGGTACAGTCATCATCAGTAGTCTAGGCGAAATCACCCTGGTACAGCCTCTTCCAAACTCGCCGTCAGCGATTGTTCTCGAAAATGCATTTCGGGATTGAACGCCCGGTTTTACGTTATATTCGTTGAAGAAAGTGGCTGTGTGTACAGTACTCGTAGCATGATGAATTATGCACTTGAGAAGTGTACGATGATCCAGCTGGATTCGCGTTTCCAGTCAGTTTAATTAGTTGCCTGGTAGTAACGGCGTCGCGAAGCCGGCAAGAGTCCGCGGTGTCATGCGAGCATCATCAAACGAATTCGCAGACGCCGAGACCGGTAGTACGATTACGATTTCGGTTTAGATTTCGATGCGATGCACGAAAATTCGTGCGGCACTGCCATTTTTCCATATTCGTATCGTCCAAGGTTGAATTCAGCCGAGTCGTACGGCCGATACTGGCTTCCTGGTTTTTGTTGAATCGCGAAATAATCGTAGAGATCATTCTCGCGTGTCTGCCGGCGCTCGAAATAAGCGAAACCCGAAATAAGCGAGATTACACTGGGATTCAATTCCGTTTCTAGACAATGCCAGGGTAACGATACGCCTGGGATGACGTCGTCGGCGGTGCCGTTGCATTTTGCAACTTGTCGTCACCGCCGACGACGTCGTGCGGGCTCAGCGCCCGAAAGTTCAAGGTTCGCGTATACACACAGCCAGCCGAGTCGAAGTGAATTTTCGAGTCGATAGCAGGCGGGCGAGCAAGCTCGGAGAATCTAGTCTCGGCCCGGCGGCGGATACTCCGTTTGATGATGCGGGTAAGGCACGCGGGCAAGCGTTCGGGAATCGCGGCCGGGCACAGCAAAGGGCGGTAATAGTTGATCAATAATTCCGTAACTTGGTTAGGCGCGCGTTTATTTTGTCGAATGCGACCTATTCGCTCGGCCGAACGTCAGCCGGCGTATTAAGCGGCCATGAAAGTTTTATGAGGCAAAGATTACTGCCGAGTTTCCACTTTGTCCCACGTGTCTTTATTACGCTTCCGCCGCGCTTCATCCCCGCGTTCCATGGCATTGCAGCATTGGTTCCGTTGCGTTTTTCCCTCCCGGGAAACGAACTCTCTTTCGTAATGTCACTGAACGCCACGATCAGTTATCATTTGATGCCGCATGTAGATTGCGCGATTTACAAGGAATAAATCTGTAATTCTCTAAGCGAAATGCCGAAAATAGAATGAAAATGATTCAAGAGATTGCACATCGATCTCTCATTGTCTGATATTAATTACTACGTGTATATAGTATAGGTGACTAGAAAAATGTATTAAATTCATTATGAAGCCTCGAGGCAGCGAATTGATATAATCTGACGAATTTAATCCTCTCACGACGAAGAGGTCGTTATCGCGCGGATTCGAGTATTCGCGAGCAAGGTCGTTCAACGCTTGAAGCTGCACCACGATTCTTCCTACAACTACGATGATGCCAACGAACTTCCTGTTGTTGTCGGTTAGTCTGGTCGTGTGCGGGTGGAACATTATTCGGGCATATGGTAGTCCCTTCTCTCTCTCCATCTTTCTTTCGCTTTCTCTCCCACGCTCTTGCCCTCCTATCCTCTCGGAGCGGTTCACCTGCCTTGCCCGAAACTCTTTACCTCTTATTTTTTTATTTCCTTTTTTTTTTTGACCGATGCCTCCGCTTTTTCGGGCCATCCACGGGGAACATCGGGGTTACCGACCCGGTTGAGGCTCGTAACCCTTCCTCGTCGTTGTGGCACGCTTATCCACGCATCGAGGCCGATGAACCCTTTTTTTCTGCGATCGGTTACGACCCCGTAAATCGATCGGCCGACACGTGGAATAATCGGAACCGCGATACGGAAATGCGATGAGAGACCCTCTCCTTGATTTCGTCCGCGACTTCATTGCGAGTTCGGTGTGAAATTATATAGTTCTATTATTACACCGTCAGTCGCCGAGGTTATTGAGTTCAAGAATCAGCGTTCAACGAAAGAGATTCGTATCCTGTCGGTAGATTTAGGGGAACTCGAAGGTTAAGGTTGGAATTGAGAGATCGCCAGGTACCGCTTTCGCTTTTATACTTCCGCAGACAAAAAACTCATCGAGCAGAATACTTCGCCGACAACTTTTCCTCTTCGCCGTTGCCGCCGCGTGACGAGCTCTAATTTCGGGCCGGCCCGTAATTTTTCTCGCGGGCTCAGCCGAGCATAATTTATTCCCGATGCCTGATGAGACCTATTGTCGCCGAGACGATGTTGGCGCTTGCTCGCTCGCTCTCGGTGGCGAAGGGGGTTGAAAACGAGTCGAGTCGAGCGGGGAGGGCCCGCGGAAACGAGGGGTTGAAGTGGTCGCCGCGCTCCTAGTCAAGGAGAGAGGAAAAAAGGAGGACGAATTATATAAGACACCGGAAGAGGAGCACAACACGCGGCGCCTGGTTCCTCCATCCGCATCCGTCCGAGAATGGTTAACGATCGTTTCTGGATGCAGGACAAGATCATCGTCCCTTTCCCCTAACGACAATCTCTCGTCGCTTAACAGGCATTTCGTCGAGACATTTTTTTCCTTGTTTTTTTCTCTTTCTTTCTCTCTTTCTCGTCGTGGAGCGACGAACCTCGAGTCATTAGGCAGACCAGGGTAAAAAGGGGTAAAAATTAATGTCTCAGAACGAACGCTCGGCCTGTCGAGTGGCCGGAGCTAAGTCCTGATGGCCCTCGTGTCTTTACGATTTTTCATCGCGAGCCATTTGTTCGTAAGACCCTGTAGAAGGCTATACTCTCTCTCTCCACCCCAAGTTACCAGTTGAACGACCTTTGATTCCTCGATGAGATTGGTACAACTGAATTAATAACGAGCTACCATTCCGAACGGCTCTAATTATAGATAAAATTCGATTCGAAAGTGAAAAATTTGCCGAGATATAAGATCATCTTGTTTTCAGAACGCAAAACCTCGAATAGAACGGGAACGATAGAGTTGCGACGCGTTGTGAAATGAATGTTTGCGAGAAAGCGAGCTCAGTTGGGGCTTAAGCCCGCACATCGTCGAAATCGTCCACGCGCCTTCAAGCCTGTCGCACACGGCGAGTATGTTTCACGTGGGTATAGAGCGTGTGTAACGCGGACACGTATCGTACAGCGCACACAACGCCGAGCCCCGAAGTTTCCGACGTAAGACGGCGGAGATCCGCCGCGTTCTCGTATGCCGTATGGCGCGTTATACCTCCCACACATGCCGTGTAGAAAGTTTACTAGATGGAAATCTATATCTTATTTTACGGCCGGCCGTGCTCAATATTCTTGACCCGCCGGCCTCGAGAGCGGCCGATATAAATGGTCCGCGTAAATCTTTCCAGTCCGAGGCTTGGCATTGCCGAGCCGAGTAGCGGCGCCGATAAAGAGATGCATCTCTTCTTCGCGGAGATGGAAAATATTATCGACGCTGGTATTATAGTGAAACTTTGATGCGCCTTAACGGCTTTGGATTAATTATATTCCCAAGACAAGGAAGATACGTATAACAATAATGATATTTCGTATATTTCATTATTTAGATGAAATAGTTAATAGTATATCGTTGAAATTCAACAGATCTAACAGTCTTGTTTTATTCAACTCCTTTCGATATTGTGATAAATAAATCAGTCCTCCATAAAGACTAAATCTAAGTCGCATAAAGATCTCAGACGAAGTGATTAATATTACTAAGTTATTAATAATATCTCAGTAAGATACATCGTTAGTGCAATTATGCACAGATTCATGTTTTGCAGTCGTAATGTTTCCGCGATAATCGTGGTGCTGCATCAGCGGTATCTATTTGTTCCACTTAAAGATGCATTTTTATTCCGGACTGTCAGCGCGGACGGTTCTCATTTTGTACGGCTTTCATTTCTCTTTATTGGATTATTGGACGGCCGATGCGATAGCACGCGGGACGCGTCATCGGTAATCGGAGTAATTGCAGATGCAAAATAAATATACGTCGTCGCGCTGGCGGTGTGAATTACCTATCTCGTGTATGCGCGCGCGCTACTAATAACTATCGATAACGCGGATGAAAAGGAAAAAGAAAAAAAAGGATTAAAAGAGAGAAGCGTTAGCGCTCCGCCAGCATCGTGGCATTTGTCGGCTCGAAGTTATTGCATTCGAGGCTGAGGAGCATTAAGTATCCTTAACCCACTGACCGGTTCTCCGCGGCGCGTTAAAACATGATAGCGCTCACGGCGCGCCGCGTGCGCTCGAGGATCGTATCTGATTTTGCGCAAAAAGTCCGGCTTTCGTGCCAGATTAGAAAGTTAATCTACATTTCGTTAGGTGTAACACCGTTCACCGCGGCGCGGCGTGTAAGAGTAATTACACACGGCGCATATATCGCGAGACAAATACGACGGGAGGGCTGGGCTTGCAGCCGCCGAGTCCCCGTTTACGATACATGTTCGAAATTCGGCTCTCTGCTCAATCCCCTCGCGGCGCGGCGCAGCCATATGGCGACGCGACTTTTACGCTCCGAATAAAAATATCGCGGATATTGTTATTCACGGCGCTTATTGGTAACAAATAACATCCATTAGCGAGCACTTGGAGAGAAATTCAATTACGATAAATAAATAACCGCGAAATATTATTTCGGTGCATTCGACATCTATTTATATATACATTTTTCGAAAAGCGCTCTGCGTTAATGAAAATGACGAGATTTCGAAAACGAAGTTTCCTGTAGAATAATTAATCTGCGCCGGAAGAGGCCAACGCGGATATTTTATTTGTATTTCAAATATTCCTTTTGTTTCCACGACGTACTTATGTTTCGCCGTGGAGAGGGATTTTCGTCTCGCTAGGAGAATCTTGAAGGAGCGTCTCCGCTCGCGAAAGGGTTGCGAAAGTAAGTCAGTAAAGCAAGGGTGAACTTTCGGCCGAATTCAAAGATTAAAACGGCGGTGTCTCTTTAAGCGTCTTGCGAGAATCGCGTTTCTGCATCGTCTCGATTCACCGACAGTCTCGGGCGTCATTTTTAATTGCTACTTCCGAAAGTGCGAACGTTTATTCACAAAATGTGATCGTTAACGGGAAGAGAAACGGCGGCGTCGCGCTAAATAAACGATGAATTCACGAGAGCATGAAAACTAACGCGACCTTGCTTTTTATACTTGAACGAATACTTATTACTTCTAGCTGCATCTCGGACTATTCTATATCAGCTGCGAGCGATAAGATAGCCGCAGAAAAAATCACTCTCATGGCAACAATCTCAGGACGCGCTGCGGATTTGCGTGTTGCGGAAAAAGTGAACGCGCCTTGAAAAACGTCCGTGGAGAATATGTACAGCGATGAAATATAATAACTTCGTCTGCTCCGAGCTTCGCCGCGTATTTAAAAGCGTATCTCCCGCGTACGTATATATTTTACGATTTTGCTTCTTTAACTTTAATTAAATTATGAAACTGACACGTTTTGATACGGTAGTGCTAAAATACCAAGTATCCGATATTAAGGCACAATCCGATTATTAAATCAGCTCGTGCATTAAACGCGGGCTATTCCCGAGGAGCGTTAAATTCCGTCTAAAAGTATCTCGAGCTTCCTTTCTTCATAACTGAACTCTGCCGAGAACTCTCGAGAGTCACGTGATTTGTCCGGCTAGGCGAGCTCTCGCGGTTTCCCTTCCCATTAAATTTTAATTAACTGCGAGTGGGAAAAAACGAAGTAAGTGCACTATACCCCACAATATGCATACTATAGCCCACGTTTTGCCATCCCGCGTAATTAGTTTCATCGACCACTAAGGCCGTACAAGGTGTTGGACAAAAAGATAGGAGACTCGCCGAGTCTCCGTGAAAAAGGACTTAACCGTTGTTCCTCGTTTGAGAAGCAATTCGAGAACGTGGTACTTGTATATTCCGCAATCATTCCTTCGTATAATTAAAAGTGCTAAGAAAACAAAACAAAAAAAAAAACAGCGAAACGATATATAGCGTCGTAGTTTCGACTTTGCGAAGGCCAAACTCGACTCCGTTCAGAAAATTCGCAATTTCGCAAAATAAATTACCGTCGCGTTCGCATTTTTTAATTCTGTTTTTCGCAGAATTTTCTATCGTTACGATGCTGCGCAAAAATGTCAATTTACTGGCTATTAGTTCGCCATTCGGATCTGTCAACAGAACGTCGTGCAAACATTGCACCGAGATTCCTTATCTTGTATCACAAACAGCGCCGTGCGGTGACAATCGGCGCGCGGGCGGGCTCGCAATGAGTCGGAAAAATTGCCAAGGCGATTCGCGATCGTGTTCCCGTCGTCGTTTCGTCGCGGTCTAATCGATAACGGAAGCGATCCCGCAACAGCAGGGCTCGACAGGCGTATAAAAAAAGATTGACGGTCAGTCTATTCATTTGTCGAATCATTTCGTTCGATACGATCCAAGGTCGAGACAGGGAAAAAAAGCGTAGGCGTACGTATCATCCTCCCTCCATCCCCACGAGATAGAGACTCTATTCAAATTAACCCTCATGGAAAAAATGCGGAACCGCCGCGGAAGGGTTGGTAGAAAATTAGAATAGGCCGATGCGCGCGTCGATAGGCTATGCATATGCGCCGTGACTGTACGTTCATTTCTTCGACCACGGACCATACGGCGTTCCTCCCGGCTTAATCACTTTTCTTTTCTCCCCCCCCCCCCCCGAAGTCATATCTTTTCTCACCGAAGTTTAACCGATATTCTAACTCTAACGGATACGCACGGAACACATTCGATTGTAGCAAACGAGAAACGCGAAGCGGAACGATTTTTTTGGTTGTGGAATAAAAAACTACGAGGACTCTCTCTTTAAGCATCACGTATATAATTATTCAAATAATATTTTTCAGATAATATTTCCAAATGTAATAATTTTGTAAATAACATATTAGTTGTATCTCAGCGTGACGAAATTTTGTACGAAGCCAGTTATGCAAGGAGAAAGATCGCGAAGTTACGAACTTCAGTGTCTATCGATAATCGTGTCTTTTTAAGTCGCTATGGCGAAGCCGAAGTTGAGTGTGTTAATTACTAAATACGGACCGGTTACATCGCTCGCAAAATTGCATGAATGCATGAATTCTGGCGTACGAGTAATTTACGAGTACGCTGCGCTGAACGCGGGCTGATATTAGAACTAACGCTCGTTCTGTTAAAACATTCATAGCGAGGCTATAGGTCGGCTAGCTGATTAGCCTGCGATATTAATCAACGAAAATTAATCAACTTCCGGGTTTAGAATATTCTCGAAATGCGAAGATTTCGTCGATAATTTCACCGCGAGTCGGCGGAATGTGGCCGCTGAAAAAAGAATATATTTAGGCGAAAGCTCGTTGGGCAAAAGCTTTCGCGACTTTTCGTCTCCTCCGTCGTCATCTCGCTCGTAATTTTTATTTCTCGTGCTCAAAGCGTCGCCGTGCTGTTATTTAATCTTTCATTCCGCGCCATTTGTGATAAAGGGACCACCGGCGTCGCTCTTTTCCGCGGCGCTCTCGACCCCCAGAACCCCCTTGCGCCGCTTTCTCCTCGCTTTGATTTTTCTCGAGACGTCCGCCGAGAGGCATTCCGCCGCATGAATTCTTAACCGGCGAAATTAGCGAATTAAAAGTGCGAGAGGGACGGAAAAACGCGCGGACCCGGAACAGACTGCTGCCGGAAGGCTGAGGAAGCGAGGTGGCGGACGAAAGGAGGACTTGGGGTCTGGAATCCGGGAACGTTCGTCCTTTTCCTCGTTTTACCGCGGCACCTCGTAAATACGGATATGCAGGCTCGTTTCCAAACTGTTCCGCGTCCCAGAAGCCGGGGACACGGTGAGAAACGGAGGTCGAGGCAGAAAGCCTTAATTTTTATTCATGCGCCGACGAAACGGCAATTTTTCGCAGTATTAAGTAGGCTTTAAAATTGTCCGGTCAATTTCTTCGGTAGGACGTGCTCCTTTTTTCAAGCATCGCTATCACCGTCGGCGTCGCGGCGACGCCCTCACGGCGAGCTAGTCCCCTTTTTAACGCACTTGGCGGTCCTTCCGATGGACGCAAAATCGCGTGCTCCATTCCGCGGAAATCCTTTACAAATTACATCCAATGAGAATACGTAGTTGCGTAGTCGCTCGGGGGGAGAATGCCGATGTGTTATCGGTAACCATTACGCATCGACGTCTTTCATAGCGTCGATTACGCTCATAGACGGATCATTAGGTCATAGATGTTACCAAATGGACGCCCAGATTACGAGCTTTCGCAGCGTTTAACAATCGCATACCCGTAGTCCTTTGAGATTGTTCCGCGCCATTCTATCTGCACCGCTTTTCGAGCGGCGATTTTCGCAGCCAACACACGCGCCTAGTTAGCGGCTCCGGGAAAACCGATTAGTCCCTGGCGCGTAGGGCGGTCGATCATTAGATTTTGGCCGGGAAATTGAGTTTTGCCCGCTGCCGAAGGGATAATCTTTGGTAGCCTCTGGCCTGCTATGTGCATGGACTCTCTCTCTCTCCCTCTCTCCGTTTCTCTTTCTCTCTCCGGGTGCATCCCGATCGTCGCATACGCTCACGGACGCACGTGTGCATACATCCATGCGTGTGTGTTGGGTGTGTACGTTGCGTGCACGTGTGAATATACATATGACCGCGTTCATGCGCTCGCGCGGTCGTGTGCGCTTGCGACGGTGGCGGCACGTAACTTCGGTTCCATTATTGAGCGATCGGGCGATCGAAAAATTCCCGCGCTTTTTCGCACGCGGCGGCCTCGGTGGGGCGAGCCGGACTCTCATTGGCCCGGCCGTTTGGTCATCCTTGCGCGCCGCTGGTACGAGAGGGGGTGAACGGACTCGCTCACCCTCGTTCTCGTTCTCGTTCTCTCTCTCTCTCCCTCTCCCTTGCACTCCGCACCCTCGCCAGGTATTTGTCTAGGCTACAGATATTGACCAGCTATCGATATCGTGGACACTCGTCGATATTATATTCTCCGTGCCGCCTGCCCTCCCACCGTCCGTTCTTTCGTTTCGCTCTCCCACCCCATGGATTTTACCGGCCGTGCGTTCTCGTGTAAATTTCGGTTAATGAATTATATGTATAATATATAGACACGCGTGCATATATGCGCGCGAACGATGTAACTCGTGTGCATATTTGCGGAGCGATGGAACGACGGGTGGGGGAGGAAGGGGGCACGTCGGCACGCCGGCGAATTCCCGCCGATTTTTGAATGCGAACGACCAATCGCCGCGTGCCCCGCCGCGCCAGAATTTCATCGAAATGAGAAATCAATACGCGGTGCAAACGCTGTAACGGGATTGTTCTGTTGCAAAAATGCGCGCTTCCGAGTATGTCGCTTCGCATTCGCATTACTTCGATATTAATTAGTACGTACCAACGTATTATTGTTTTCCCGATTTATATAAACAAAATTAACAGAAAATTAAATAAATATAATTTTGGAATTGTGATTTTTATTCAATGCAAAGTGCGATCTAATGAATGTATTCGACGTTATATATACTTTCAATGTTCGTATGTTTCTATGTTTGATCTTTTACATTTATTCCGAAATGTCTTACTGATGAAAAATTATTGGGATAACGATAAATATAAAGAATAATAAAATTGCGACTAATTAAGATCGACAAATTATCAGGCAAGAAATAACATTTATGATTTACAGGGAGTCAACAAGCTTGTTGAGTTTGCATGTTGTATGGATATAAATTTCGCACCGCCCAATCATTTCTCCTTAAGACGTTCGAAAATAGAAATATTTCGATTCGCGGCTAAACTTGGCTCCGAGCACTCGCAGGTCGTCACGAGATACCGTTACAAGGTTTGCACCCTCTCCGTCGGTGCAACCGAGGTCGGGGGCTGCACGGTACGGGTGCATTTAAAACATTTTATCGGTAGAAGTGTAGAAATCCAAAGCGACCCTTTACGTACGCGCGTGCATACACGCCCAACTCGAGCACCACCCTGCGAAGGAGGACGATGATGAAGGGATATGTGGGGATATGTGGGGAAGGGCGGTTATTAATGTAAGGGGTGGCTGAGCAGTAGTTATTTGGATGTGGGTGGCCCTCTCGCAATAGGGCGAGAGAAAGAGATCGGGAGAGGGAGAGAGCGAGGGAGAGAGGAGAGAGGGAGAAAGAGCGAGAGCGAGAGAGAGAGAGAGAGAGAGAGAGAGAGAGAGAGAGAGAGAGAGAGATGTAGAACAAGAAGACGGGAGGTCGAAAGATGGGCCGGCTAAAATCAATGCAAGTCTTTCTTTCGCCGTTATTTACGATTAAGAAACGACAAGCTCGGTCGGAGCGGCGCGGTGTGAAATAAAAAATAAAAAGATAAGCGCTAAGTGGAAAACCAGGTTACGCTGGATATTCTCGTCAAATCCACGATGTCTGCTTTTATAAATCCGATCGAGGGAGACTCGGCTCGAGTCGTATCGCGTCGCGAGTATATACTACGGATTTACATTGCACAAAACGATTCTCTTCATGATTCGTCGAAGGATGATTTGAGAAAACGACTCGACGATTCGTTACATCGGCAAAGAAACGTCGGGGATCCGTTTACTTTGTCAACGAACCTTCCCTTGGATCGATTGTTACTCAGGGTTTCGTACCCCTCTCTCTCTCTCTCTCTCTCTTTCTTTCACTCCGCATTCGGACGATTCGATTAAATAGCTCGAATACCCGACGCGGGCCATCTTTCTCTTGTTCTTTGTTTTTTTTCTCGCTGCTTCGCCAAAGCAAATCTTCGTTAAGGTCAACGAGATTTTTCCAAGGGGCTAGTAGTCGTACGCGGCGCGCGCTGACCGTTCGCTTGCGAGGCTAATACCTTCCGAGTGACTACGCTCATCCCTTAATGAAATTCTTTCTGCCCGGACGCGACCCATTGGCTTGCCTTTGCAGCCAGATCGGGTTTTCTCATTATTGCAAATCCTTCGTGCCTGGTCCGGCCTGATCGATGTTATTTTAGTCGCAAGCTGCCTCCTACGCGGCTGCGGATGCATCGTTATCCAAATATTGGAAGTCTCGCGGGGCGCGAAAGAGCAGTGTGCGGGATGATAGGATGCATTCGTTCATTCGTTTGTTCGTTCGTTCGTTCGACCGTGTCTCTATGAGCGTAGGAATATTTTACTTGCACGCATGTTGCATGCACAAAGCAATTTCGCACTGGCGCGCATTGAAGTTAGTCACAATCGGGACGCATGATTGCCCGTACAGACAATAACTGCATATTAATTTATTGATTATTGGCTATAGCCCGGGCGATATAGTATTCATAGAATTTACTATAACAGCAATATATATTCGTGCACTAATTTATTGACCAATAACTCGGCGCGAGTTCTATAACGACGAGCCCTGGGCAGCAGCGGGGTGTGGTGCGGTACCAGAGCTTAACGCGTATTATTCTGCATTAATTTACGGGCGGTGCCGATTACGCGGCGGTCGACTTTAATCGGGCGTAATCGAAGAAAAAGCTTATACGCCTACCCGATATCGTTAACAACACAAGCAGTTAACAATACAAGAGAACCACTCACCCGTATGCAGTCGTGTATGCTGCTGCACGTGGCTGAGCTGCTTGAACCTGCGGTCGCAGTAGCTGCACTTGTATGGCTTCTCGCCGGTGTGGACCCTGATGTGCTGCACGAGCTGGTGATTGCTGGAGAACGATTTGAGGCACTGCTGGCACTGGTGCGGCTTGACTTCGTTGCTGGCGATCATGCCGCCCGGTCCGACGCCGACGCCGACACCGACACCCAAACCGGCCAGACCGCCGACGCCGCCGCCGGGCCTCGTCAGTGCACCCGCGTTCAGCTCCCTCGCGTGCATCTGCATCGCGCTCTTGTGCATGAAGATCTGCGAGAAGAACTGCCGGGGTTAGTTGGTACGCTGTACTTTTCGCCGAGCAACGGAGGATGGCAAATCGACCCTGACCGCCGTACATTTTCGTAGTCGATCGCCATCGCTTTCGCATTGCCGAAACTGAAGGGGTTACTCGCCTCCTCGGATTTGCAAAAGTTTTACAAAAGCTTTGAATGCAATAAATTGTTCAGCTACGAAAAATATTTGTTATTGAGAAGTAAACGAGGCGAGTAAAACCACAAGATAAATGTAAGAAATGTTGTATCATGGAACAGATTTTTACTAATATAGAGAAGTTATTTAGATAAGAATAAGTTTAATTAAATCATATTTCATAATAAATAAATAGAAAAGAGAGAGCTTTGTTAACGATAAAAAGTACGTTGTTCCAAGATACTATATATTCTTCCACAGTTTCGGCAGATTTTACAAACACGCGCGGTTTGATCGATCCTCGTATCTCTCTTGTTTGCGTCAGTTCTTACGGAAATGTACTAAAGTTAAATTATAGCACTGTTATAAGTCAAGCGCGAAATTGTGTATTGCGGCGTTATATCATCTAATCCGCGTCGTAGTGGTGGTTGAACTTGGCGATTAGAAGTTACCAAGGTCGCGGTACTGCAAGGCCGAGAGCCAACGTTTATAATCGCGGAACGAAGGTGCGGTGTAACTTGACCTACTGACCGATACTACAAGCTCCGATTCTGAAACCAGCGTGAGAACTTGGAACCCCGACGAAATTTGTAACCTAGCTCGTTCTCGGCCTGATTTAGAATATCGTTGTGGCGCGCGTGTGTTTAACGCAAACGCGTCACTATTAAGGCATGTAATTTTACGATCCCTGCAAATACATTTAGTACGTCTGTAGTATATGCATACATTCGATCTGTCACGTGTCTTTAAACATTCAGTATCTGTCAATTTTGCGGGCGATTACTCCGTCGTTCAAATGCTTACAGTTTATTATCGGCTTCGCTTCCATCGATCTCGGCACAACGACGAAAATCTCGAGAAAAGAATTGGTCGAAAAATCGCGTTCACGCATATGGAGAGTTGCACGGCGGTGCTTACGAGGGCGGTTCAATCACTACTCCGGTTTCTTCCTGAGCGCCGTGAGGAAGAACCGAAACTGATAGAGCGGCGGATCGGGCCGCGTAACCGGCAGAGGCACGTTCAATTTCGGGTTCTCCTCATTCGGGGAACAGGTGTTACGCCAGTACCGCGGGTGTGGGTGTAGGTGAACGAACGAAAGGGTTAACGTTAAGGCCGCGTACAGTCCGCGGCAAGAGTGGTCGGGCGAGGTAATAGAAGGGCCGAAAACTTGGCGGAATTAAAGCGGCGGGTAGCGGGGAGGTGAGGTGGGGTGAGGAGATGGACGGATGGACTCGCGAAGACGGCGGAGGATTTTATTAAAATATGTTAAAACTGTAATTAAAATCGAAAAATCTCGTGAGAAGTTTTAAGAATCTTAGGTCACCCCTTTCGCGACGAGAGGAGCGCCTGGCTCCGTGAGAGCGAGAGGGGAGGGGGCGGCCGGGCGGGAGACGAAGAGAGAATTGAAATTGTCACCGGGGGTTCTCAAGTTTCCGCGAGTTCAACCCTTTCCCCCGTTCACCGTTCGACGTGACTGCGGATACTTGACGGGGTGACGACGATCTCGGTGCTCGCTGGGCATCCCTGGACTCTTTAATCCCCGTGGGAGAGGGAGAGGCTGCCCGACGCGATTTTATTCCGCGCCTTTTTCCTCGCCTTTTTCTACCTCCGCCCGGACACGGTCCGCCGGCTGTTGTTCGTCACCGATTTGAATGAAATTGCTCCTGTTTTGTGGTACTCAAGGGGGGAAATGTTACGAACGCTGAGGCTCCGTTTAATCGATGTACAAACGGTACGCCCGACGAGCATTGGGACGCGTTTGCATCGATTTTGTAAAATACGAGAGATATTAAAAAATTACTGATGCCTGCAAAAATAATATATTGGACGTATGGCGGAGATATAATAGATACGTTGATATAATTGTTTTAATTCATATGAAAAAAGTAGAGCTAGAAAAAAAATACGTCTATTATATCGAGTATATTTTTGTTTACTTGTATTGTGTAATCTCAATCTGCTTGTTCGATATTTTTAAGGTGTAATTGCTTGCCAACACGGGTTTTCCCTTTCGAATTCTTTGCCCCTCGTAAACGGACTTTCACGATGATTAACCGGGAGTCGGGAGTGACAGAAGGGTTCGTGAAAAAACGGTTTGACGCCGAGGTCGGTCCGCGACGCGAATTTTTAACGACTGTCTCGAGTGCCCCGTCGAGATTTTCTTTAAACTTTGGATGTAAGACGTTTCGTCGATCAAATGACTATCTTTGCATATTAATAATATAAATTATCGAATTTCCTTACACACTGTCGCATTTAGGTTGCATAGTGAAACGTAGGAATGAAATGAGGAATGAAATATACATATATTGAAAATTCGTACAATTCCGATCAATATTCTTTAATTTCACAAACGTATTATTATAAATTAAATTATCATAAAAGTGTAGAAATGGCGGCTATTATTTTTTAACGGTTCTCGGAGATAACGAGTAATGAAATTTCGACAGCATCGACATACGAACAATGTCGGCTATTATTCTCCCTGGAAGTTTTTCGTCGGAGTTCGGTGAGAATGCCGCAGCTTTCTTAAATTTCAAAACTACGCGGTCATTAATCAAATTTTTATCTCCTGGCAGACGGAAAATTGCGTCCCGACGCCCGACTATACTGACGGTTTGAATCTTTTTTTCTGATTTATCGCCGTCGCCAGCCGCGGTAAAAAAAAAGAGAGAGAGAAAGAGAAGTCGCGGTCGCGCCGGGGCCCGCGAGGAGAAATGAAAAGAGGAAGAAGAAAACGGAAAGAAGAGAGTTGGCCTGCGGGCCGCCGGCTTAATGTCCTTAATAATGGAAAAATATATCAAATGACACCCACTGTATTTCCTTAGGAGCATCTTTCGTTCCGATTCTACTCATCCTCCGCTCTTACCCCTTTGCAATATTCATATTTTTGTTTCTGTCTCCCCTGCCCGCCATTTTTTATTAATACTCAGATCGCTCATTAAACTCTATCCGCGTTCTTTCCTTGTAGTGCAGCAAAATCTAGGCAAAATCTCTCGCAAAGAGGGATCGCGACTATTTTCAGTCCACGTGATTTATTAACGCGTGATAAGGGACTGTTTTGCCTCTTATTTCGTATCTGTTTTATTTCGACGAGTCATCTTTGATACAGTTGCACCGAGGCGACTCACCGCGGGATTCTTGCATGAAAAATGCACGACCTCGTTTCCCTGCTATTCGAATCGCGACGGATGGTTCCGTAGCTCGCGTCGGCAGGTCTCCTTCTGATGCTGATGCTCGAAGGGATCGTTAGCATTTCAGGAGGAGCCGGCATGCAACCCTTCCTCCTTTCCTTTTTTTTTCCCTCTTTCTCTCTCCCCTTTTACCGTGAGTTACGTCCGTGAGTAACGTCGGGCCACTCGAAGTGGGCTACTTTATACACTTGGAATACAAAGCGAAGGTCTCACCTGCTGACCATATGCCTTCTCTCCAGGCGCGCACACGCGTACACGCACACACGGTGCCCTCCGTCCACCCACGCACAGGATGGCCGTGCAGCAGCGGCTCACATATGGTATATCGTTGCCCATGTACGCACGTATGTGTGTGCATGTGTGCGTGTTTTATGTATATAGTGTGCGCATACGCGAGTGCATACGTGTACGGAGACAACGTCCAATCTAACCTAGCATGACCTGACTCATTCGCGGACCTACCTACCCACCTATCTATCTAAACTACCGCGGCGGATAGTGTGTACTGTAATATAAAGGAAAAGGGGGAGAATCACCACCCTTTCTCTTCCCTCCGGGTCCCTATAATTGTCAGCTTTAATCCGCCTGAATCGTTGCACGTTGATCCTCCGCGAGGTATGTTGTCCGTTTCCGGTCGACACGAACAATCGTTCGCCGATCAGCTGCTTAAAAAGTACCTGGCGATTTGATTTCCGCGGAACCGATTTCTGCGGTCTGTCCTGTCTCGCTACCTCCCTACTTCTTGCATCTGTCTAATTTTAGAGTCGAATATAGAGATGCTCCAATCCTCTGACGTTCTCTCGTCTATCTATTATATCTCATTGAGACAAGTTTTTTACCTATGTGAATCGGTTAATTGCAGATAGATGGTCAAATATCATCGTCTATTATTCGATTAGTTTTATAATTTCTAAAAAAATTGCCGCTATTAGACTTAGTTTGTAAAAGTTACGCATAAATAAGCTTTATTATTTTTAAGAAAAATAAAATAGAGAAAAAAGGATTCAGTTTTGATTAATGTATTGACTAAATGTCTGAAAAAAATTTTTTTGATATTGTTACAAACACCAAGGCATCTCTCTTTTTATTTCCTCCTGCTATGGTAGGCAAAATCGGGCTTCCTGTTTCGTCGGCGGATAGGATCAAATAACACGACGCGGCACATCGAAATTAAGGATGCCGAAAGGTAGTCGTTATCCTGCGACTTGTGTGGGGTAGGCTGGTAAAGAAAAAAAAACAAGCCGACAGGCCGCGAGATCGCGCGATAGCGGGCTATCGATCGCATTAATGTGCGTCGGCGGATAGCCAGCCGAACCCAATGTCAAGAGTGCAGAATTGCTAGGCGAATATCGGCGATCGAGCAAAAGTCTATCAATGATCGGCCGGCCTTGCGGTCTTGTCACGACGTCGTTGGTAACGCTATATTCGACTCGGTTCGTATGACTCGACGATATAATGGATACAGGGTCGCCATTTCCATCGAGAAACTAATCGGGGACAACGGCGCGACGGGAAGAGAGCGATGTCTGTTTTCACGAAAAAATAATTTCAATTTGAAAGTTTTCCGACGCGAGCCGCGCCAACTTCTACGAAAGAGCGATCAAATATGCAACGGTCATTTTTAGCGCGGCATCTTGAAAGTATTAATTATTAACGAACGTTTTCGGCCACTCCTGTCATGTCGATATTTTGGGAAATATCTGAAGGCTCGTCGTGATTTTAACGTAACACGTGACACCTTAAAGACGAGAGATCTGAACGATCGAAGATTGTATAGCAATGGTTAGGTACGAAAGGGTTTACGTTTCGATCGCACGACGATTGTCCGATAAACACCCTCCATTTAACGGCGGGTAAAGACACTCTCGCAGATATAACCATAATTCGAATGACGTAGATAATTTAATAAGCAGTCATCGGACAGCGATCTCCACTTTGTGATTAATCGTCGGATTAAACAAGCGAGTGAAGTACATCTAGGGATAGTTACACGCTATGTCCGTAAACTACTTATCGTGTACCTATAGTCTTCCCCTGCAATTGACTATTAGTGAACGAAACACTGATTTGTTTTGAGAAGTAATCCATCTGCGATTTCTCTTTCATCCCAAAATCTTTTAATATTTTTGATATTTTTAATATTTTTAATATTTTTGTTAGCATCATATTATTATTATTCATAATTATTAATGCGAATGTGTAAGACATAATATAGAGATTTAATATATAGACATAATACAGAGATTTAAAGAGCACATTTTTTTAGTTGTTAAATATGCTTCAGACGTTTATCAGGCTTTATAATTAGATTCATTAGAATCGTGACTGTATAGCTATTTAGCACGCGTGACAAACGCACCCCCGGGGATAAGCTCTCTTCTGGAGCCACGTGGTCGCCGCTCTCCTGGCGTGAATTTTCGATCTTTGGCCTCAAACTAGCCGTGGAATATATCCATCAATAATTACCTGGGGCGGCAAGTGGTGATGAGGATGCTGATACGTCGACGGTACGTACGGCGGGTGGCTCGGCGGATGGTTGTGGGGGTGAGGTCGGGGATGGTTTTGATGCTGGGCTTGCGGCGGGAGCGGTTGGGGCGCGGGGGGCGGTGTCCAAGGCCCGTGGTTCGGCCCGTGGCTTTCATTGGTGCCATACATCTTCAGGGAAGAATCTCGAGCACGCAACCTGAAGAGTCCCACCCGCCCCGATCCACGCGCGACGACACGAAAGGCCCCGGCACTGCCGGCATGATCGTGAGCGCTCGCGCGCCCCTCGATCACTCGATACAGAATTTAAAGTCGCGTCCCGGGACTGTTGTCGCACGTAAGAATATCTCTTCGTTTGACACGAACGAAAGTATTGTAACACGTTTGCCGCTTGTAACACGTGACTTCGAAGTTCGCGTCCCGATTTAAAAAAATATACATATACAGGACGAGTTCACACGCGGATCGCTATTGTTATAAAGTTCACAGAGGGTAGCTATCCACAGGGTGGTGTACGACTAGAATGGATCTCGATCGAGCCGACAACCGTATGGATCTACGGCATTTGGTCCTTGACTAGTTGAACACAGACTGTTGACCGTTACGCTCGCATAAAACTCGTCCGCCGCGAACGCGGACTGGCTCTTCGATCGCTATTGTTCCGATCAATCTCACCCGTCGATCTTTTTCCCAAACGGCGGCTCCTCATTGTGCGCGTTTCACGTCTGAACCGGGCGAGGCCTCTCCGATCTCTATGGGGCCTTACGTAATCGAGAATGGGGAAATCATCGCGTGAGGAAACGATAGTGGCTGCCTTCGCATGCGTTTACGGAACCCCATGGTTTCTCTCTTTGTTTTACAACGGCGCGTGTGAAAGATATCGTTTGTCGTTCGCCGCGATTACTTTCTCGATCGGCCAATTAATGCTCGTACGCTCCATGGGTGTTACGCAAGCGGCAGACCGATGTTAAGCTCGGCGATCGTCAGACCTCCTCATTAACTCTCGTTACGATTCCCTTTGATAAGGAACATGGCAGCGGTAGGCCGGTCGCGCTCGCAACGCTGGTCGGCGAACGGACCTTACCCCGACTGACCCGACGCTCGACCGATCATCATCCTTTGCGCAACGGTACCGCTGATCGTTGCGTAAGCACGTGCCACGGCCTTGCACTCGCGAACAAAGTCCTTGGCGCCAAAAGTGCTTCAGTTGCTTCGGCGCGATCGAGACTTCTTAATTCGTTAATTCTCTGTGCACTTTCATCTGATTTTTTCTCCTCTTTTCCCCCTTCACGTTAACAAAAGCCTTTGTTCCAGTTCTCCGACGATTTTTCGAATTGCGCGTTCGAGGTGGATCAATCAGATTTTCTTGTCGTTCTACGGAGCCCAACGTGAGCGGTTAACACGTTCGTCGCGAGTTTCTCCATCAGGTTTCGACAATCTTGCTGCGTCTCGAGTCAGCACGCGGTATCGTACTACTTTCGTTCACCACGCTCGTTGCGATCCCGGGTATCGTAGGCGCGCGCGACTGTGCGACGGCGGCGGCTGAATGGTCCGCGGTCAGGGTATGGGGCCCGGCGTGACGAGAGGTGTTCCAAGGAGTTCCACGAGACGAACCACGTCCGCTAAGAAACTATCACTTTTTCCGCTCGCGATGAGTTTTTTTATATGCACCGGGGGTAGGCCCGCGCGTGGATAAACCGGATGCAGAAGCGCGGACGTAGCGCTGTGCGCGAGCGCGCGGCGTCTCTCGCAAACTAAACCGGCCCAAAGGGGGGGACACGGCGATTTCTTGGCTCCGTCCGCCGTCCGTGCGTGCGTGTGCTAAACGGGGGACGATGGAGAAAAAAAGCACCGTCAGCGCGCGCGGTGGAAAGGCGCGCTGATAAGGCGGTCGCGGTGAACGAAAAATCCGTCGTTGGCTACTCGAAGAGATATCGATTGAAATAACACGATATATTCCGGGGGGGAAGGCAGACCCGCCAATCGGTACGAGCGACACGGCGGAAACGGCCAATCGCGCCCGCACAGCTTTACGCCGCTTACGCGAGCTATCTCTCCTCTTTCACGCAACCCCCCTTCGCTAGCTGGGCCCCCTGCTCTGTTCCCTGCCTGCCGCCGCGACTCCTCGTCATACGCGTCCTTCTCCTCGCCTCTTGCCTCTCCTGGCCGCCTTGTCCTCGTGCTCGCTTCTACTCCACCGCCGCCGCCGCCGCCGCCGCCGCCGTTACTTCTTTTCCTCCACCCTCTGCTCGCTCGCGGGCGCGCGACCAGAGAGAGGAGAACGAGAGAGAAAGGCGCGTACGTTTGCGCGGCGGGCGAACGGCGGAGTGAGAGGGGGACGATCCGGCCGGTTCAGGAAGTGTGCGCGCCGATCGAGGTGTCATCCTCGACCCAATGGATTTTTCCACTCGTCGGCGTACATTTTTCTCCGTATCATCACTAACGATAATGATTTTCCTCCGTTAAGTCGCGTATCCCTCCTGTCCTGCTACCCCCCCGCCCATACGTCTCTCGCCCGGAACTCGTACGACAAGGAAGTCGGATTCAGAGGGTGACGCATCCGCGCCGCGATCGGTACGCGACGTGACGGAATTAGGGGACGCGGAAATTACTGTCGAATGATGTGCGAGGGGATAATTCAAGTTGCGTCTTGCCGCGGAAGCATCGACCTTTGCAGATTCGATGAGATAGTTTCGTGATGGAAGGGTTCCCGGGGGGTATGTGACTCTCTTTCTCTCCTTCCCTTCCCCCCCTCTCTCTCTTTCTCTCTCTGGTGCTTTTACATACGTTATAATATTCCATTACATAGTATAATATATATTAATACAGATATTGATTATCCGATTATGGCTAATTTCCAAGTGGAAAGTCCGATATTAAGCTTTAATTAATTGCGAATCGCGCCGAATAATTTTGGACTAATTTAAGGACTACATGCCACCGGCCTTTTGGGCTGTCGGATAAGCTCCACGGTGAAGTGAGCCATTCAATTCCTGGCACCTTACCAATCATTCCGCCGCTCGTGCATGATGAATATATTTAATGAAATGTGCGGAGATAACGAACTAGTCGATATCGGAATAAAAATGCACGAGGATAGGGGAGCATGCTCTCGATCGATTTCGCAAAAGCACGTGAATCGTCTTCGTAATTTGTTAATAGTAGTTTCGATAACGGTTCTTATCCGTTTTTATAAATTATAATTCTGTTAGGAAAGCTATAGAGTTCGTTATAGCCATAAGTATAACATTTCATTTTCCATTGTTACAAATTATTATACCCACGTTTAAATTCAAATGGCACAAATTTCCTCTTGACTTAAATATTAAAGAATTTAATTAATTCAACTAATTATCACTAAATCCTATTAATTGTTCATGCCTAACGTTGCGTATTATAATATTCAATAATCATATTTAGGTGACAATTCGCATTTGAGGTACGATCGATCGGATTGAAAGTTTCGGTTTCCAATGGATTTCTTTCGCCGCGCGCGTTCGCCATACTCCTCCCTGCCTTCGGCGATTTATTTTGGGCGTGGAGTCGCGAAGGTTAACGGCGTAGAAAAGTGCGTGCTAAAAGCGCGTCCGCTTAGAGACGGAGAGAGAAAAAAACAGGGCGGAGTCTGCGGTGGAGACTCTTCGCCTATCCATCATGGCTGCTTTATCAGTGACGCGTCGCGATAAGACACTCGCCACACACGCGCGCGCGCGCGCGTACGTGTCCGTGAGAATTCTCAATGGGGCCGGAAGGAGAGAACACGTGACATGATCGTGTCTCTTTCTCCGGCTGATCTTTTTTTTTCTCTTCTTTCAAGAGATGGACGCGAGAGGGATTGCAAAAGTCCCGAAAGTTGTTCCTGGGCCGAAACTTTCAATCGGATTATCCGCATCGGCGAGATCTCCGTTTTCTGCTGGATGAAGGTCGACTTAACGAGATGGATAAAAAAATTTGCAAAAAGCCGAGTATTCGCGAATATTTAAAAAAAACGGGATATTGCAGGACGGGCGTTAATGCTTTATACATGTATAATTACATATTACTGCCAACATATCTTTAGACACTTCGTGAAAATATTCTCGTTATATTATATTAATTTTTCCAATTCATACTTCGGTATCCGCTTAAAAATTTCAGCTTGCATTGCATTATTCAGCCTGCTCCGTTACCATCGTATATTGTTTAATATTTTACCTCACGATAAATATTAAAAGATGATACATATTGTAGGTCTCTGTATGAATCTTGAATGACGTATTTTATAACTTATCTATTTTTCTATCTGTCCGTGTGTGTGTGTGTGTGTGTGTGTGTGTGCGCGCGTGTGCGAAAGTATTTGCGATTTTCCAGTCAGAATGTGGGTGATCGTACGGTAAGCTTCGTAATAATAAAGTTGTTAAATGGTGACGGGGACTAGTGTGAAAAACTAAGAAAGAGAGAGAGAAAGAGAAGTGCAACGACCATAAGCGAGTTGCGCAGCGTGTGGCGGTATAGTAGAGCAGCCGTGGAGAAAGTGTCTCGGGGGATATCGAGTAATACAAGACGATCGAGATATCACATTCGGAGTCCGTTCGAGTCGACGTGTTTTGAACGCATTATTAAAAGTCGCGTAAAAACAAATCGCGTGATTACATTGCAACCATTTTCGCATTTCGATCGTCCCGTTTTCTCGTACGTAAACGCGCATAAGAAGAGAGAAGTACCCAGGCGCAGATCGAGACGTATCAATTAAGCCCATTAATTCACTGTCAGTAATAAGACCGGTTAAACGGTGACTTCGGTCTGAGCGAGTCGATCCGAGCGGACTCGCCAATCGAGGATTATTTTGCGCCGCTAAATACCTCATTGGATTACGCCGCTAATGCCTTATGAGTATTGGGCGTGTTGAATAATTGAATTATTGATACTCCTTTCCGCTTGGCGTTAGGCGACGAGATTTATCGGGATATCACGCGAACGAAGTCGCGTGTACGGCGCGGATATAACCGCATGACGAAATAACGCGCGGTCGGGCTTACTCGCGTTTTAATTTAAGAGCGATTTACAGTATTTGTTCGATCGCGCGTTAACGTGTATCGCGGTATCGCCGACCGATCGTGCGATCGTCGCGCGGATAAGGAGCAGGCCATTAACTCCGCAAATACCCCGGTATATATCGCGGCAATGAGAGCGTTCGACCGCGCGTTGTTCGCAGTCAATATTTTTCCCTATCGCGCGACCGCAGCGCGCGTACGCGAGGAATAAGAACGGCGCGGGACGAAGAAAAAAAAGCGAGAAAAGAACGAAAGAGGATAGTAAAAGTAGGAGGGCGAGGTGAAGGGTGGAGGCAGGCGGCGGCAAAAGGAAGACGCCACCGCGCGAAGGCCGAGGCGCGCATTCTCGTTGCCACCCCTTCGCGAAATTACTGACCACGGGCAACGCGAGCAGCGCGGAAAGAAAGAAAGAAAGAAAAGACGAAAGAACGCGGGAGCAGCGCAAATAAAAAGAACTCGAAACACGAGCGTCGGTCGAGGTCGGGGTTGCGGGGAAAGGAACGAATGGAGGGATAGGCGGGGAGGAGAGGCAGAACATCGCAATAAAAATAAACTGCTGTTCGAGGGGCTGAAAGGCCGGCGGAGTTGCAGTCGGGCGAGGGGATGCGTATTGGGTGAGAGAAAAAGAAGAAGAAGTGGAAGAGAAGAAGGGAAGTAATAGCAGAAGAAGAAAGAGAGTGGCAAAAGAAGGCAGCGGCGGTCGTTGGCGGCGGGCGGGGAGGAAAATAAGGGGAATAACGAAAGAAGCAAATAAGAGTCTCTGTGTGAGCCTCTTCTTCCTCCACCGCCGCCGCCTCCACCACACCGCCGCCTTCGCGCTCCCTTCTGCATGGTGGGGCGGGAGGCAATGAACAAGAAGGCGCGAATGGGACGCGCGGGGCAGAGTAGAAAGGCCGAGCGAGAGAAAGAAAGAAGCGGGGAAAGAAGAAGAGAGGAGAGAGAAAAAATAAAAGTCCGGCAGGCCTTGGCTGCTGCAGTTGTCGACGGCCGCGTTGCCAAGTCTCATTTGTTTATCATTAGTTCTCCAGCCTCCCGTTTCGCGAGATTGCGAAAAAAATAAATCTCGCGAATTTTCCGGTCAAATTTTACACGCGCCCGCGAGTTTCGCGATACATTCGCTATCGGCGATGATGTACCCATACGCGACCCAATCGATGGGATTTCGATCGCTTTTGCGGCACAAACGTAACAAATAGATAGCTATGTCGTAAGAATAAGATAGCGCTACGATTAACTGCGCTACACTTGTCAATGCAATCGAAAATAAATAAATTAATTCGCGTGCGACGCAATCGCGCACGCATATATCACTCAGGGATTATGTGACCGATTGTTTCTCAATGTAGAATTATGCTTTATGTTTTCCAGCAGTCCCGGGTGCCGTTAATCTCCGCCTATAATACTAGAGAAGATCGCGGGGCGATGACAGAGGGGAGGAATCTGCGCCACCGACGTCTACGGATAGTCTACACGTGAGACATTTAAACTTTATGCAGAATCTGATTACTCGAATAATGGAAAGCCGCGGTTGCGTTTTATCGTTTATCTACTTAGATTACTTAAAAGGCGATGATTTACATATTCCGCGCATAGACCATACCTCGCACATTTACGCACGATCTACTTGCGAAATATCTATAGACTGTCCGGTAATCAGAATAGCTGGATAACGAAAAATAACAATAATTTTTTAACCTCGTAATTTGGACTTTGTCTTGAACATCTTTGTGAAGGAAAAGTCGATCTTAACTCTCCGTAGTCACACCGGGTCAATTTGACCCGAGCCCCAACTTTGCTCGTAAATATCTTCCGCGTAACTTGAAAATTGGCGGGCATGACGCCCTCTAGCTGTAGTTCAAAAAACAAAAAAAAAATTTTTTTTTTAAACAAAAATTTTTCGCGAATTTTTTTTATATGTTAAAAATTCCTGAGGCACTTCTTTTTTTGTAGCAATTAATTTAGCAATATCACAAGTGAATTTTTTCAACACGATCGGTGGATAAATGGTCAAATGGCGAACGATCAAAGTTTGTCTCGGGTGAAAATGACCCAGAGTGACTTCCTTGTTTGAAAAAATAGGTGTGACTACGGAGGGTTAAGTTTGTCGGAAAAGGTCGGGCTCGACTCGATTTCGGTTTCTTTCGATTTCGTCACGACTGTCACGTGGACTTTCTGAGTCATCATGCGTGCACGCATTCACGCATGCACACGTCGATCCGCGCATGCGTTCGCAATGTGCACGCGCGCGTGCTTTACACTCTGCACGCGTATAAATATGTATACACGCCGCGCGTACAACCGACGTCGACGCTCGTGATCGCGGAGTCGCCGTGCTCCATCGTCCCCCTGTACACGTCTTTCCCGTCGCCCTCCCGCTTCCTCCATCGCCCTCGTTGCCGGGCCCTCGTGCACTTACAAACGTTTGCATACAAATATACCGGGTATCTCGATGGGTGGTATGCTGATTAGGGAATCCACGCGCAAATTCTTCCATTATTTATGGATCCTCATTTTTAGGACGGTGGCGTTACGCCTCGCCGCGCCGCCCGCGCCCGCGCCCGCGCCGGCCCGGCCGGCCTGGCGTAATTTAACATTTCTCCGCGGCTGGGATATTTTAGTTTTAATCGCTGTATATCGATTCGCGGGCGGGCAACGGTCGATGCTGCCGGCGATGCGACGTGACGCGCCGCCAACGCGGATTCGCGCCGCTTGTGGTCGTTGCGACTTACCGGAGAAACGGAAGAGCGCGCAAAGCCGCGCGCACGTAATGACCGAATCGTCGCTCGTTCTTTACGCGATCTCTATCGTTCCTTCCCCGATTCGCGAAAGTCCGCGATATCGATCCGCCCCGCGGACGATCGCGTGAGAGCACGCGCTATCGGGATCGAGCTTCTTTTCGCGATCGTCCTCGCATTCTCCGGTCTTTCGCTCTTTCGCTCTTTCTCCTTTCCTCGTCTTTGTCCTACTATTCGTCCCTCTTGCCCTTCGTATCGCCATGAGAACGTCGTCGATAATGAACGACCGACATCGTATGTACACGTGAGGAACGCCGAGAGCGTCCACGCGCGTTTGCTCCGCACGCGGGATTTCCAACGGCGTTCGATATTTCCGCATTCTGCGGAATTACGAACGAGGACGCTCTCTCGGCCGTGTATACGTATTGTAGAATGCGGCTGCATTCTTATGCCGCAATTGTTTCGGCTTCGCCCAACTGTCCGCAAGTCGAATGCAACACGAGTTACATCACGGTCGCGCGCGTACGTCATCCCGCTGCGCCGAGAACGCGCTACGGTCCCGCGATATTCCGATCCGCGTCGATGGAGCTATTTTCCGCCTGCGTAGGTATCCTTAATAAACCGTTTCTCATTTGTATATTAATAACGAGCAATTAAATAGGCGATTCACATATAGCGAGGGTAATAAAAATAAGAGTTATACAAGATTGCGGCGAACATTAAGTATACATTTTAGAATACATTTCAGTTTTTTCTTCCGGTGAGGAAGAGGAGAGGAGGTGTCACGCTGATAAGTGCCAGGGGACCGATCCGACGGCGTGCGTAACGGCGCGCAAAGTTTGCGCGGTTAATTCCCGCGCCGCGCGCGAGTCGTCGTCGTCGTCGACTTGTCGTACACTTTCGGTACGGTAAGAAAAAGAGCAAATAATACCGGATTTAAGAACCGGCTGCATCCGTGCAAGACCGTGTCAGATTACGCGCCGGTTTTCCATCCTCCTCTCTGGGGGCCCCTACCCGGTCTGGTCCCTCCTTCCCTGCTGACTCTGCCGTTGTCTCCCGTTCTTGAGATCGCGCTGCGCTCCGCGCGCGCGGAGCAACGAGAACCGCAGTGACGCCCGGCTGCATGGTAGTAAACGAGCCGCGATAAATGGACTTCGATATTAATTAAGCCGACGTTCAGCTGACGCGCGACGCGACGTTACAAATCGGTACGCGCGGCACGGCGCGGCGAGTCGTTCCGTTTTTATTCGCGGTGATCGAAGCCGCGTCGCAATATAGCGGCGCGCCAGTAGCGGCTCTTTTGCATTCATACGACGATAATGCAATTCCGCAGTACTCCGTTTCGATCACGCTCCGTTTCGCTTCCCCGTCTTTTCCTTCCTCTCCTTCTCGCGGGCGTGTTGCCGTTGCAAGATGGTCAGCGACGAAATCCTACTTTCACGCTCGCAGACATGTCATGCTCTCGAGAGAGGCTGCGGAGGCCTGGTGGGGTCCTCGTCGCCGCCAACGTCATACGGACGTATCGGCCGGCCCCGCTTGTGGCAGTAACCTTGCGTTCGCGCGTCACGTCATTTTTTCTTATCGTATCAAACGTATGCTAACAGTCGGCGTGACGCGACGCGACGCGACGCGACGCGGAGACATGACGGGGCGGGCGGGCGGGCGGGCAAACGCGGTGATCGTGGTCGCGGCTGTGGGCAAGGTAAGACAATATGAGCAGGCTTGTCGGTGGTCAGTACCGCCGGTACAGTCCATGGAAAATCATTCCTCCTTGCTCTCTTTCCGACTCTTTGTTTTCGTTTCCTGCGCGCCTACTCCCGGGCAGCATGCACGAGCCCGGCATGCCAGGCTCGAGAAACGGGGCTTTCAGAGAGCTACCAGCGACAGCTGGAGCTCGGACCGATAAGTCGTAGAATATCGTAACGATGATCATAAAATGAAAGGGGTATGTGTCCACGGGGCACGGGGGAGATCGCGAATCGATCGGCCGCGGCGAGTAGTGAAACGACGACGTCGCAGAGCAGGAAAATTATCTCGAGCGTAATTAACGTCAAGCCGGGGACGTATAGAGGCGGTGTAATAAATTGGCGCTCTCGCGGAAATGCAAATATCGAAAATATCGTTCGCGCGAAACGACGCCGCCGCCGCGCCGCCGGTGTTGGCACGCCGACCACGTTTGCGTTTGCGAGCCGGTCGATCAGGCGACGTGGCATTAACGTCTCGATATCCGCGCAACCTTGACCGAGTACGCGACCGATTGCTGAATCCTCGACACCTGGAGACGACCCTGACGCGCCGGTGAGAAATTGCGCGCGTTCGACCAACTGCTATCTTATCATCGAATCATCCGCGAACCGAGAATTTTCTTAAGAATAACATGTCGCGACGGATTATCTTCGACGATTTTAAAAGCAGCAGAGAATCTGACTTTGTAAGAAACCGTGCGTTAATACTTCACCATTTCGCGACATTTTTTTTTTCTAAAACGGTCTTGCGGTCGCGGTCTTGCTCCGCTGCGAGTCGCTGATGAAAGAAAGCCGGCGAACTGTCTTTGATAATCTCTAATTTATTTTAATGACGCCGAAGCGTGACTCGGGGGAGAGAAAGAGAGACGAATCAGAACGAGACGGAGACTCGGCGAGACTTCGGGAGAATGCCGAACGCCTCCGACGCCGCTACGTTGTCGGAGGTCAGGTTCACCAGCCGCGCGATGCGCTCGATCTCTTTCTTCGCTCGTCGTTTTCGATGCGCAGATGGAGCTCGAAAGATCAACGCGATTAGAGCTGCGATAATCTTTTCTTTGTCAAGTTACGTAAGACGTGAGAAACAGTGTTGGAAAATAATTCTAAGTAACGTGCAATAAAATTGCAAAGCATATACGAGTTGCAAAGTTTGATTCTTAAAAACCAATCGAAAATGATCAACGTATAAAAGTGGCACAGTTATCTTTTTTAGCATAATGCATAATATTTAATGCAATATTTATTTCCAAGCAAATACCTGATTTTTTATGTGTTTTATATAATGTCTACCGGAGTACGCGCTAAACGGAGTTATTTAACATTAATTGATCTTTGATAGGCACGATCGTAGAGCATGAATGAGAGTAGCGATTAAATATTGATACGATTTTGGAGTGACGGCCAAGGTGCGAAATATCGTGACGCCATGTGGCGAAGGTCGCGTAACGACGCGTTCTTGCGAAGGTCTCGCGCAAAGCGGGATCAACGTTCCCAGGACGTAAGAGGATAGTCAAAAGTAACACCGAGTCAAATCGCGTGGAATCCGAAGGCCCCGAGAGTGCCGTGCTGCACATCGTGGCTCACGGTCGAGCCGTTCGCAAGCGGCGCGGCGGCGGCGCGCCTGGCAGAGAGAGAACGCAGGATGCTGGCCGCTGCATCTTGCATATATGTATGTTTTATGTCAGCGTGCATTCTGCATTCGCGCCGTTGCCACATCCTCCTCGACTTCTTTCTCTCTCTCTGCTTCTTTCCCCGCCAGCCTCTCATTCCGCCCTCCCTTTCTCCGACGTGTACCGCGCGTCTTTTCTTCTCATTAAATCCCGTCCCCCTCGTCTCCCGCCTTTCGTCTTTTCTATCTTTTCTTCGGTTCCACCCGCGCTTCGCGAATCGCGCGGCGGCGACGGTGTCAACGAACTCGGAAAAGCGAATGCTCGTACCGAAAAAGGGGAACCCAAGGGGAAAAGCGCGTTACAATATAGCGTCGGAATGCTTAATAGATCGCTTGTCGAGATAAATAACCACTCGAGCTATACCGAACGAAACATTAAGCAGCGTTGAGTACAAGCTCCGATTGTTGCCCGCCGTTGATCAACCGCAACGATGTAACAAGATGACTGGCTATCGCGGGCCGATGATTTTTCCTCCGCTCGTAGAGCGCCAGAGCTCGTTATCCGAACAAAACAAAGCTTACTCGCTCATCGCGAGTTTTTTTTCTCAACCCGCAGGTAACTCAAATTTCTCCCCTCGTCGAAACCTCCCGGCGAAATTCCCACGAGAAACGCGCGGGGAAGGGTTGGCTTTTTGCCAGCGAAATAATTTTTCTTTGCGCGTACGCGCGATCCGCGATCAGCACGCGTAACATTTTCTTTCATTTATCTCTCTCCTTCGCCCCAAGCAGTCTTCACGTCTTTTATTATCTTAAAGAAAGTTTCAGAGGTTTACTTTTATTCTCAGTTTCGAAAGAGTTTATTATGTTTTCTTTTTATTTTATAATAAGTGTTCTCGTAGAGTTTATTAGCATACGAGTAATTTCTATCTTCGACTCTCTTTCTCTTTCTCTCCGATTCTCTTATTCTCTTTTCCTTCCACAAACTCTCCACGCCTCTCACTCTCGACTCTCATTTCCTTCTACACGCAAGCGATCTCGTCGTCTACGGTGCCGCCTGCCGCGTTGGCTTGAGAGTCGTGAAAAATACTGATACATAGTATTACGCGGAACTTATGCAGCCGAGCCGTGTACACGAAACCGTCCGGGATAAGTTTCTTGCCGACTGGCAAGTGACGGAGCGTCACGGGAGGTCGATCAGTCCGTCTCGACGTTGGAGTAGGTCGAGACGCGCCTCGTACCTCCCTCCCCGCATGATCGGTATAACCCGAAAAACAGACACGGTCAACGTCGATCCGCGATCGTGATCTTGATTGCACTCGCGGTTCGCATTTAGCGTTAAATGTGACTGTCTGATTATGAGTTTTATTTATCATACCATGAAAATCATATTCCAACGTTGCCGCGTTAAGAAAGATGGAGATTATATGGCACTATGCATAGAATATGAACGAATCAAAATGTACCGAATCGACGTTTTAAGTTCGCAAAGCTTTTATAGATTTGTTCACATATATTTGGAATAATTTCGTTAGGGGACAGATTTAGGAAAACGTTCGAGAGAAGGATCGAACGGAGTGCCGGCAGATCGAGTATCTTCTTTGTTCGGAAAGAGAAGAGTATGCGCGGGAATATAAAGTGCAAGTTTTTCGCGAAGCGCGTAGTGTAAGGCTTTCACGAACGGTAAACGCGGAGATCTTTCTTCTCGGGTATCTCGGCGTCGCGTCATTCAGTGGGCAGTGTCGTTCGCGCTCGAAGGAGCGCGTCGTCCTCGTTCCGGAATGTGTGACCGCGGTACGCGATCCTGAGGAAGGACATGTTTGACGTGGGGCCTGTCTTAAGGCTAAGCGGCCGGTTTCGTGAATGCGTATGACGAAGGAGCGCGTGGACAGCGAAGACGTCGCCCTGGCTAGTTCCGCTTGCGGTACCGGAACTACCGGCAAGTTAGCCATGTTAGCCGTACAATGGAGCAAATCCGGAAATGAAACGAGGTGCCAGGACATTCGCTTGCTGTCCAGTCGCTCCCCTCTTCCCCCCTCGCGCGGTGATACCAGGTTTACACGTAGTCAATGGAGGGACCGGTCAAGTACCAGTTTATTTGTTTACCTTTTCCATCACTTTTTTTCGAAGAAGGTGAGCAAGTAACTTGACTCGCATTCCTATTGACTTCGTGTATTTATGGTTTTCCATATTGTCTCTTACCTCTCGTGCGCGAGTCTTTACAGTAGGTGGATCACAGTTAAATCGCAGTGGTAGGAGCTAGGTAAAAAGATCACAAAATATGGCACACTGTTGCCCGAGTTCATCGTTCGGCACTTCGCGGCGCGGCTGGTCGCTCTGGTGGGGGCGGCGGATCCGGTGGAGGAGGGTGACGAAGAAGAAGAAGACTGTACGAAGTTAGGGGAAGGGAGTCGAGAAAATGGGGAGAGAACGAGGAAGGAGCGTTTGGAGAACTGACGGAATTGAAATACGTAGAAGCGGGAAAGGAAGGAACGGAGAACGAGACGAGACGAGACGAGAGGATCTACCTAGCGCACTGTCAGCTGTCAACCGCGCACACGTTGTCAATAGTCTTCTTTCACAAGCGTTATTGCTATTCAGTCTGAGACGAGACAGATCGACAGTTCGACACCCTCGAGGCTCTTTCGCGGTTCCCCCGAAAGTCCCCACATTGGCCCCTCGAAGATGGTGTGAACGCGGTACGGTTTCCTCGTGAAATTCTTCCTATAATAATGAGCGGTAGCTGTCTCTCTTCTTTCGGTCTTTTCTCTCAAGAATCCACTGTCTTCTGTCGATCGGTCTCACTGGCTAATTCCTGCGTTCTCTTGGTCCCAATAATCTACCACTCGTTGCTTCTTTTTTTTTAAACGCCTAGATTGGTCCCTGTTTCTTTTACTGGGTTAACAGTGCGTGGGAGAGGAAAGGGAGATGATGAAGTGAGAAACGTCACTGGTACTCGTGGTCGGTACTGTCGTAGTCTTCGTGGTGGTGATGGTCGTCGTCGTCGTCGTCGCAGTCGTTGTCGTCGGCGTCGGCGTCGGTGTCGTCGTCGTCGTCGTCTTCGTCGCACTCTCGCCTCCTCGTATGTATGTGTGACGCGGTGCGCGCGTGGTGTCGCGTGAAGTTGATCGTGCGTGCGCACCTTGTGCTTCGTTAAAGAGTCTTTTCCGTATAAAATGCTGGGGCGCCGGCGAGAATCGGTTTGGCCGTCGCCGCGTAGGCTTCATGCCGGCGTCCTCGTCGCGGATTGGCCGCACATCATACGGTGGGGAGCACTGGCGCGAAGGTCCGAAGGTAGAGTACTCGCCTCGAGAAGCCACCAGAGCGGATCCAGGAGAGTATGAGAGTGGGGTAGCGCCTGCTGCTATTGCCGGCAACGCACGCTCTATCTACAGGGGGTTTCAGGGACGGCTAGGGTTGCATAGATCTACAACGATGACGCCAAGTTTAAATCAAGGATCGCACTCCAAGTCGTTCGAAAGTCGGGCAGGTTTTCACAGAATTTAAAGACAGTGATTTCGCAAGTAGACAAATCTCGTTGCACGATCATATAATGGTCTAAATATGTGTTAATCCACTTGACTGTATGCGAGCTTGATCAAATAGCAAATAGCCATCGAAACGACTCATGTCGGTGAAGAGCGTTCCATTGGTTTCGGGAGCGACATAGAACGCCTAGTTCGGACCGCCAAAAATAGTGATTGGCACGGAGGGAGTTCCTAATCTGGAAGTAGTATGTGATCGACCAATGGTCTTTCGTTAAATTTGGGACCGTGCTCTAGTGGGGACGTAGGCGCATAGTAACGTGACGAGATAAATTCTAGTGGGGATAAAGGCCCGTGGAAGATACGGTCGGACCCGTGGAACGAACTCGCCGAGCGGACCTTCCTCCTGCGTCCATCGGCGGGACAAGGACACGATTAAAACGAGAGAGGAATAGACAGAGAGATAGAGCGAGAGAGAAAGAAAGAAAGCGCGGAGAGAGTCGGAGTATCTATCCGACAGTGCCCATCTTTCTCTTTTTCTCTCTGTCTCTCATAGTTTCTCCGCAGCTTCTTCCGTCTTCGTCTCGCGTTAGTTTTGCACATGTCGCTGTCTCTTTGTCGAGCTCTCTTTCTCTCTCATTTCATCTATTGCCGTCTACCTTTCGGACTTCTCACTCTCTCCCCCCGCTCTCGTGCTCGGGAAGAGCCAGGCTATTCACCCACGCATGCACGAGATGACGATGATGATGATGCCGGGAACGCTGGCTGCTGCAACATGCAGGCTCCGAACGGTCGTTGCTTTTCCGTTTATCCGAGCGTTATAGTTATACCTCGAGTGCAAAAATGCACGATAAAATTCACGCGCGGAGAGAGAAGTGTGTCTTAATCCATTTACAGCATACCGACGCGCCTTTCTTAATTAGCAATTATTGCAGCCACTCGATTTTCGTCCGCATCATGAAAATGTATCTCAATATACGAGTTGCTCACGCCGATATCTTTAAGATGCCTTTCAGGGACTTTCGACAAAGACACCCTCTCTTTCGCGGAAATCGCGATTCTTTTTTTTTCTTAACTGACCGAGTTAATTTCGTGGCCGCGAGACGATCGGTTCCCCTCTTTCTAATTGTCTGACCTCCATTTTTAATCTCGAAGGATAAAGAAACATCTACTTCTCCGTCGTATCTTTAGCGGATTTTTTTTTCTCGCGGTGTGCAACGCGCGAGTGACATTGGTGAACCGCCGTTGTTGTCGGCGTCGTCGTTGCCGTCGTTGAACGGCCTCGCTGACACAGATTCCGAATCGGCTATTTTTTACTCCGGCCCGCTCGCGCTTTTTTATCTCCGCTCCTTGGTGCGTGCGCGCCTTTTTCTTCCCTACGCCTCCCTCTTCGCGGAGATCGTTCGTTCGCTCGCTTTCCTTTCCTCTTCCACGCGCCCATCTTCTTCTCTCTTTCGCGTCCTCCTCTCCCTCGCATTCTCAGCCAGATCTTGACCTACGACTACGTTTGGGCCAACATTTTTCGGTAGTCGACCCGTTCGAGCAAATGGCAATCTTTTTAAGACAGTTATAATTTATGCCATATTAATAATGTCATATTAATAATGAATTTATATTTTATTCTGTTTCTTTTATATAAAAGTTTAAAAAATGTCATGTTAAAAAATTTACTACATTTTAAATATCTAAAAAACTTTATTTTTCAAGATTAATTACATTAATTCCTGTTATTTTAGTTCCGCCTTAGTCACAACGTACCAATGCCGATTATAATAATTTCGCAATTGTTTTATTTGTTCAATGATTTTTAAATTGGTTTTTTCTCTCTGTAGCATAATTCTATTACAAATTATTTCAAGGAACTCTTCAAAAGAGATATATCTGTCTAAAAACTCTAAAAACACTAAGTTCACGCGCGTGTCCAGAAAATCGCGAAAACCGCGGTCATTTTAGCTGCGTTGCATTTCAACGATCAGCTCCGAGTGCACGCAAAATGCACAGATATATCTGTCTCGCCATCGCCGCGGAGGGAACTCGGAGAACTTATTCTCCTCTCGCTTTCTCGCGCGTCTCTCTCCTTCTATCCTTCTCGCGTTTTTTCTCCTTTCTTCCCGCGCTCTCGCAGCCAGATCCTGACCTACGACTACGCTTTCGTGCGAACGCGCGAATTTCGCCCGAAAGTCGACGCGGCCGAAGGAGCGGATTCGCGGACCTTCGAGGTCACGGAGCGACAGTGGGGATCTGAGGCCGTGGGTCCACGAGGGGGGCCGCGACGTGAAGAAAGAAGGCAGACGAGAGGGAGATCGAAGTAGATGGTGGAGGTGGACGTAGAACTGAGGGGGACGAGGAGAACGTCCAGGAGGATGCGGTGGTGGCGGAGGACTAAGCGACATGGCTCACGGCGGGATACAGGAGGCGTGAAGGGGGAGGGGAGAGAGAAAGAGAGAGAGAGGGCTCGATGAGGAAGAAAACGGACGAAGAAGAAGAAGAGGAAGAAGAAGAGGACGAAGAAGAAGAGGATGAAGAAGAAAAAGAAGGGGGCTGATCCAGCGGCAATATACACACGGAGCGGTGCAGACCGCGGCAAAACTCCGCAGTTTTGCTCTGTTCGATTTTGCAAACTTATATTTAGAAGGGCAACGATCTTTTGCCGCGCTCGCGGCGGCCCCAGCGAGTAAGAGAGGAGAGGAGAGACGAAGAGAGGTTCTCGGATACGCGCGCGGTCTCTCTCTCTCTCTCTTTCTCTCTCTTTCTTTCTCTCGCGGGACGGACCCCGAGATTTCTCGACCGCGAGAGAGCCACGAAATGGCAACTCTCGCTACCATTGCGTTTGTGCCCCGCTTTTTCTGCCAGTTATAGCCGTGTCTCTTTTCGTCCTCTCTCCACGCCCCTCTCTGTCACGGATTATTTTTCTTTGTCTCGGTAGCATCGTTATTATCTTACGTCAGCGATCTCGATCCTTTCGGTTCGACGGGTTCGAAATACCGTTGCCGAGTAAAACGTCGCTCCGCAGACGCGCTAAGAAACCATTTAGACACTCATATAACACTCATCGCAAAATACTCGCGATACGGAGTCTATGAGATTGTTGTGAAATTTAAAATTAGACCACGGATCGAACGCGAATTTATTTGCGAGTCGCGAATTTCCTTCGCTACGCCGCATTATTACACATGGACGAATTTATAGACGGGCGATACACGCTCGTGACGTATATTGAGTAATATCGCCCCGTGCACCAAGGCCGAAAACAGTGCGGTCCCTACGTTGCCCTATAATCGTGCATGCATTATGGGAAACTTTGAGGTCAGTTACCTCGGCGAAGTGTGTGTGTTTCGTCGTCGCCTTTACTCGCTCGCGGCGGGTTTCGCGCGGGCTCGCATGCCCCGCTCAATAACGAATTCGCTGGTTCGTCGCGCGAATACGTGCCGCTAATTGACATAATTGCCCGCAACAAATATTCGCGTGGGCCACCGGAAAAGTTTCGCCCGTCTATTATCGGAGAACCGATGTTTTGCGACGCTCACCCTTCTGTTTTCTTGTCTTCTTCGCCATGTAATGTATGTAATCATTACGGAAATACCACGACTGTTGTTGATATATGCA
The DNA here is from genome assembly GCF_003070985.1 of Temnothorax curvispinosus. Lineage (NCBI taxonomy): Eukaryota > Metazoa > Arthropoda > Insecta > Hymenoptera > Formicidae > Temnothorax > Temnothorax curvispinosus. The sequence goes on along the minus strand of NW_020225118.1, from coordinate 135,612 downwards.
TACGTCATTAAAAAGGAGTTCGCGCTTCTGGAATAGCCTCAAGCCTGTGTATTTCTGTCCTGAGCGCGATAATCGCGCAACACGTGTCTCCCCGTCGTTCTACTCCGTATATTATCGCAATCTCTCGCAAAAGTCGGATGATAATCGGCGAAATTCGTCGTTCGATTCCCCGCGAACCTCCGGCGAACATACCACGACGGGATATTTCCGCGATATACGCGCTGAAACGTAATATAAGCGTCGGGTACGCATGGCGTGCGCGGGCGGATTTCGCTCTGTCTCGTGGAACAAGGTTTTCTCTATCTCTTTCTCCCGGCCGCCCCTGCGAGTGCAATCTTATCGTGGAGCAGCGCGCTGCACTCTCGCCGCGGCAGCAGAGGAGCGCGGAGTCAACGAACGATAAAAAAAAGCACGAAGAATAAACTCCGTTCCGCGTACTCCTCCCCGTTCCGCGCGCGCACTCTTCCTTCTCTCGCACGAGGAGAGCTCTACTCTTTTGCCATCCGCGTGTTGCAACCTCTCAGGCGTGTGTGGGCGCGAATGCGGCTTTCTTCCATCCTCTCTTTCCCTTCCTTCCCCTCTCCGTCCCTTTGACGCCCCTCTCTCCTTTTTTCTTTCTCTTTCTCTCTCTTTCTCTACTGCGCGTTCTCCCCGCGCTCTTCGCCGCCCCCGCGGCTCAGTCGCCACGCCGCTCCTCTTCCCTCTTTTTCTCGTGGTTTGTTTGGGGTAGGTCACGGCGAAGCCGCATACGAAAGACGGGGGAATGGGGGAGAAAAGTGAGAAAGGAAAGAACCGTGTGCACGTCGGCGCCGGGGGCCCGGGTCCGTCGCGACGCGGCATCTTCCACCTTCCTCTGCCGTAAACGACTCTTTGTACCGATCACGTAGTTTTGACATGTCATTTGCGAACGGTAGTCGTGCTTTGATGCAGCCCGCTAGCGAAATGCATCCATACGGTTTCGATTACTCGTGGAAACAGAATGGAAAGTCATTAAGGGCTGCGTATCATCATTTCAATGTGAAAATTCTGAGTCTTTTGTGAGCACTACCGTCACTATTATCGCTCTGGTATTTTTCACAAATTCTTTTTTACTAATTACGCTAGTAGGTGCATTTTGATATCTCTTTTTTCGCGCTATTTTCTTTCTGACTTTACATTTTATTTAGTTACATTCGCGAAATGATGTCTTGAAGTTATTTCTGTCACTTATAGACGACGTTTTCGTGAGAAACGTTTTTGTCTTCTCCGAGAAAATTAGATTTCTGAAACAAATCTCCATCGCCATTATCACCCGCCGTTCTTCCACAGATTCACCGACTTTCACGAGCGATCGAACGCATTCGATTAGGCCGATTTCGAAGAGGTCGCGGATGCGCGCGCGTTATTGTTGCCGATCATGCGATCCGAAAATCATAGAAAATTACTGAAAAGCCAAGATACTCCGTGACGATTCGCTCGGGACCGGGCGAAAAGGGATAAAACGAGGGAGGGGAGGGCACCCCTCGTCTTGAGACGTCGTAATTCTGTCTTTGCCGTAACGGCTATCCGGCACGGAACTTGACCCCCCTTCCTTCCTCTCCCGTCATCCGCCCTTTCGGTTTTCTTCCTCGACTCGAAACAGAACAACCCCACTCCACCTCCTTCTGCCTTTCCCCGGTAACCAAAAGGGTTACTCGTTGAGAGAGAAAGAACGGTGAAACAATGACACGCGCGCGAGAACCGTTATTTAAATAGTACATGGGAGCCTTCCGGGCATGAGGAGGAAAAAAAGGCTTGCGCTTCTCCGAGGGACGCAACGTGAGAAAGATTCCTTGGGATTTGCATGCCGGAGCGAGATGTATCCACGCCGCCAAATAGATAATATGCGCTTCTTTTCGTTTTTTGCTATCGTGCCAAGAGAAGCGAAAAGAACGTAGTCATTATTTGATCGTTTTGCATCGCGTCGCGCTCGATTATTAAATCATATACTTTGCGACTATCGTCACGCTTCGTGCGCCTGCATTTTATTAATTTTCTTCGTTATATCTTAAAATAATTAGAAATCTGTCGATTCTGCAGCGATCGAAAGTGAGTTATTAAATTTCTATCGTTAGTCTTTCTCGTTTCCTATTTAATTATTTAACCAAAAGTTTATATATATTCTCAAAATGTTTTAGCTTCCATACAGCGCAAAGCTCGATATAAAAACGTTTGTTACACCGAGATTCTTATGCATATTGAGATAATGATAATACGTCACAATAATTTACATTCGTTGGAAAGCAGCTCCGTCTCTTTTGGTATTCCTTTCTTCTGATTTTTCTTTTTTCATTTTCCCATTCTCCCCTTCCTTCCTTCTTTCCTTACGGTTCTGGTTTCTCTTGGCAGCTGTCAGCTCAATCCGAAATCGTAGTCCCGGATCGATCAAGGGTGGATCGTGGTCTGGATGCAACTTGGCAATGATCGTTGCGCCGTACGAACCGGTTTAACGCGCGTTGAAAGAGCGAATTGGGGAGAAGCGCGGGCAAAAAATTCATTTGAATCAGCCGACCCGGGTCGAGCAGAGGCGTCGAAATAATTGGATTTTAATTTTCGAGGTAGCGCGAGGTAGAACAAAAAAACGCGGGTGCACCCCCGGTCCTGAGAACGGTTCTCCGCGAATGTTTATGTAATATCGTGGCGCACTCGTCTCGTCCTCTCTACTCCGCGGAACCCTTCATCTTTCCCACGAGCTCACAATAAATTCTCAAGTGCCCCGAAATTTTTTTTTATCAGGACGGCGTCATGTCAGAGACAACAGCTGATCGCACACGCGTGTGTTATTCTTATCACTTCTTAATTAAACAATCCAGTTGAATTAAATTTGATTGAAGATTCGAAGATTATAGATTTTAATTAAAGCACACATAGCTTCTTGAGATTTTTCCGTGAGGCTGTGTTATCCTATTGTATTATAATTGATATAATATAACTCTATGTGCGCAAAGATCTTTTTTTTATAATTTTATAATATTAATTTAACAATAAGTAAAATCCGTAACAGATTAATGAACAGATTAATGAACCTCAAGCTTTAAGAGTTAAGAATCAAGTCCGGCCTATCGAGAGGGTACTCATATCAGTCCCCGTCGCTTGGACATAATGAAAGGACGATGGCTCGCTTCGACGGTTCGGTCCGCGAACGGTGCGTGGGGACGGCACAAAGGAGGCGAATGTTTTAATTAAATCTCGGGGAAACGTGGAAACTTCGCCATCGCTCGGCGTTTTTGCGATTTTCCGAAAGTTTCGCTTCGCGCGCGCGGCGCGGGACGGCTTTTAAGGTGGCGATGGAAGAAAAGGAAGGACGAGGTGGAACACGGCGCGGCGGGAGAACGAGGTGCCCGAGCAACCCCCTTTTGCATCCCCCCATCGCCTCCCGCCACCTCCTCCCGTTACCTTTTCCGCCGTCACTCCGACCGCCGCCTCTATCGCCGCTAAAATAAAAGAAGCCGCAAAAACAAAAGAGCGCTGCGGCTACTTAACGAAACAAATTGTTGTTTCGTCCTGGGGTTGAGAATTTTAAAGTTTCCAGCAAGAAGGGGAGAGTATCCCGCCTTTTTACCGCGCCGTACTCTCCTTTCCGGGATCTCACGCTCCGTTCATCAGTCGACAGTTTAACGTAATTCATGGCTCGTTAGTGCCGCTTTCTTTTCCCGTACTTTCGTGCTTGCAACGTTGTTGGCGCAAAGTCGCGCAAAAGAGCCCCGATGTGCATCTCGCGTCGACGATCGTGCAAGCTGATCGGATACATCAGTGCGATTGATCAGTCGACCGAAAAATTGCCGCTTACCGATCGATGTACTTTCTCGCCGCGTGCGTGACACAAGCGCTAAACGTTACTGTACGGCGAGACGCACATTTCGCCGCATACCACGCGTCATCCGTTAAATCTCTAGTGTGATGTAACGACGCGCTCGTTAGTACGAGCGCGAGCGAGAACGAGGATCGTTCGAACCGCCGCTGGCGGTCAGTTACGAGTAAGTAAGACTATTACACAATGCACAGGAACAAGGCGACACATTCAGCCGACGAGGTACAAAATGAACGGCGATACATATACGATACACATACGACACATGCCAGCGGGTAAAGAGACAAAATAATAAGATAACATCCAAATCAAAATGACGAACAGAATAAGTGAGCAAAGCGATCGAGATGCAAACGAGACGTTCCAGGGGAGTTCGCGCGGAAGCGAAATCATAATCGGGCAGAATATAGCGAACTGAATGGCGCTGAATGTCGATAAACGAAAGAAAAATAATGTCAATGAGCGAAACGAGACGCAGCGCGTCTGCGACGTGCAGGATCGACAAGTTAAATGAAATGTAAAAGAAAAAAAAACGGCAGCGACACAGAACCTCGGCTGTCGGTGAGAGAAAGCGAGGAACTTAAGGTAGGGACACGCGCATGGGCAAGGAGAGCGTTAATAAAAGGGATTTTGTGAACGGGCTGAGTGTTCAACTCACTCGCTGCAGGGTGGACCAGCATTCCTCGAGGGTGCGTTCGCTGATGTTGCCCATTCCTCCACCACCGCCGGCACCTACTGCACCTCCAAGCCCCGCCGCAGAGGCACGAGACTATCAGGCAAGATAGGATAGCTCATGTTAGTCCCTGATCCTCGTCGTCCTTTTGGCGCTACTAACCGTCTCTACTACAAAGCTCCTTTTCGTCGGACGGTATAGTCCGCGCGAGTGCTACTTCGAATATAAAAACAAACGCGTTCTGTCGTGGCAATGACAAGCCGAGAACGGCGTGACGGAATGAGTATTTCTATCTCGTGTGGGCACGCAGAAGGTATAGTTACGGAGTCGCTTGATCGAGGCCGATAAGGTGTAAATTAATATCGGTACTTGCGATAATAATCATTTGATAATGCAAAACGAGATTCCTACGAAAGTGTATCATATCGCGAAACGTCTCCATGCTAAGAGATTTTCTCGGTTCTGTCGGTTCTTCCTGTAAGCGATATTTATAGTCTCTCTAATTACAAATTGCCGATGCTCAGACTTGCTAACGCGATCTCAAAGTTCCGCTATCTGTCGGGAGATACGATGTGATTTTTTGTGCTTCTCTCTCTCTCTCTCTCTCTCTCTCTCTCACTCTCACGCTCTTCTTTCTCTCTTTTCCTCATCGTATCGAGACTCCGCGGCCCATGCCGTTGCAGAAACACGGCGCGATATTTTCTTGGTAACATCTTCCCGGCGTACCGTATGACGTATGCGTATGGTATTATCTGTGTTGCGCGGGTCAAGAACCCCGGGAGACGACGTATCTGCATCTCTCGGCATTGGTGTGCGTGGGCCGCGTTCGCATTTGCGGACCGCACTGCTACTTTGACGTGTGCGTGCTTTCTCGGTCTCTCTCTCTTACTCTCTCTCTTACTCTCCCTTCCTCTCTCACTCTCCCTCTCTCTCTCTCTCTCTCTCTCTCTCTCACTCACTCACTCACTCACTCACTCGCTCACTCACTCTCTCTGTCGTTCACTCTCACTCACCCGCAAACTCTCTCTCCCTCTCTCTCCCACGATCGTGTAAGTTAGTACGATGTAGTAAGTCAACGTACCCTATTGGTGTGCATGTGTGCGTGTACGTGCGTCTGTGTATTTGTGCGAACCGTGGTCAGCGTATCTGAGTACAGTCACGTAATCAAACCGACGAAATTGTTGATGACATGTGACTCTGTAACGCTAAGATGACGCTAAATTAACGTAAAAGCTATTGCGTACGAATTCCGCTCGTTTTCCACACAAACGTTGTTCGCGAGCAACGCGTTACATAGGCGATAAGTTAGAAGTGGCATTTGGTATGTCGTTGAGCGAGAATTTGCATTAGTAACGCACGTTCTATAACTTGGCGCCTCATTTTTGTGCGAGACGACAAACTTTCGCGAAGCGTTGAAACCGCGCTATTTACACGAACGTCAACATGTAGGAGGGACCTTGATATCTCGCGATACTTAGGGCCAGTCGACGCTGCCGGACGACAGCGTCGTTGAATAAATATTTTTCCCCGCGAGGAGAGAAACCTCGCTTGAAAGTATTGTCCGGCGTCTGTCGGCCTGCGAGTGAATGACCCTATTTATCGGTGCGTTATGTATTTTTATCGCGGTCGCCTCGCCCTAGTTATTTATCGCTGCTCTCTTCGCAGTGGATACGGAGAGTCGCGGGACACCCGTCCGTTTCTCTCGCGAAGCGCGCGAGCGGAAGATAATAGAAAAAGACACGTATGCACGCGCGCATAATGTACGCGTGGAACGGGGGAGATAGACTTTTTTTTCGCGAATGTAAAACTCGGGGACTCTGGTTCGTCCCGCAGCTTCTCACCTGCAACTCGTTGACGAGCTTCTCCGTGAGCGTGGCGTCGTGGGAGTCTTGGCTGGTTGCGCCCGGACTCAGCATGGAGTTTTGTGAATTTTGCTGCTGATTGCCCGACATGTTCATACCGGCGAGACCGCCGTTCTGCGCGATGGTGCCAGCCATGTTGAGCGCCTGCTGCTGCAGATTCTGGGTGAGATTTTGTGCTTGCTGTAGATTTTGCGTGAGATTTTGCGCCTGCTGCTGCAGCGCCTGCTGGTTAAGCGCCTGGCCGAGGTTCTGCGTGAGATTCTGCGCCTGCTGTTGTAGCGTCTGGGATAAATTCTGCGCTTGGCTCTGGATGTTCTGTTGCAGGCTCTGGCTTGCTTGACTTAGATTTTGCGGTTGGTTGAGCAGTTGTTGCTGCTGTTGCGGTGATAAACTCGGCGTCAAACTCTGTGCCAAATTATGTTGTAAGGTTTGTCCGAGATTTTGCTGCATATTTTGTGTAAGCGCTTGGGTTAGTGCCTGGCCCAGATTCTGATTGAGCGCCTGAGCTGCTTGGACGGCTTGGACCGCCAAAGACGGGCTTGACGCCTGTGACATCGTCTGCGCCTGGGCGAGGCTGTGCAGACTCTGGGCCATGCTGGAGGCAATGGCGCCCTGATGATCCGCTTGCGGCGACGGCGTCGTCGGTGCCGGGGAAGACTGATGTTGCGGGCCCTGGTTAGTCTGGTTCATCGATAACGCATGCTGCTGTTGTTGCTGCTGCATCTGCTGTTGAGGACTCGCAGTTTGGCCAAGGGTCGCGTTCGCGTTCTGCTGCACTTGCGAAACCGCAGCCTGTTGCTGTTGTTGTTGTTGTTGCTGCTGCTGCTGCTGCTGCTGTTGCTGCTGCTGTTGCCCGAGCGGACTATGCATCTGCTGGACTTGCTGCTGATGCTGCTGCGTCGAATTCGAGATTGGACTATGCTGTATGCCGGGTGAATGTTGAGGCGGACCGCGTTGCGGCTGCTGCCAGTAATCCGACATCTTAAATACGTGCTGGCGTAGCGCGTGGAGGTTCGCGGCTGCCGCCGTGACAGCCGAGGCTTGAATCTCCATGGGTTCGGATTCGTTTTCAAGGTCGGGCTCCGGCGAGCTGCAAGGATCCTCGTCCTCCTCCTCGTCCTCCCGCTCGGTGATGTCCTCGTCCTCCTCGTCGTGAATTCTGGCGGACCGGTCCGGCTCGGGTCCGGGCGGTCCTCCGCCAGCAACAACAGCAACACCACCGGCGCTTCCGCCGCCGCCGCCACCTCCTCCACCGCCACTTCCGCCGCCGCCGCCACCTCCTCCACCGCCGCCTCCTCCTCCACCTCCTATCCCACCCCCCGAATCGCCAGAGTGGAGATGATTCCCCGGGTGATGCTGATGATGATGCTGCTGTGGCAGGTGATGGTGAGGACGCGACTCTGGATTTTGGTTGTGCTGCTGCTGCGGATGCTGCGGCTGCTGCTGCTGTTGTTGCGGCTGTTGCTGTGGCTGCTGCGGCGGCTGCTGTTGCTGATGGTGATGCTGCGGCTGCTGGTGGTCTAGCTGGCCGAAATCTGGTTGGGCTTGCGTCTGGGCACGCAGGTCCAGGGCCGCCGTCGCGTCCGAAATTTTGAGGCCTTCGCGAGAAGCCCGGGCTACCCCCTTCCGGCGCAGCTTGCCCGCTTTTTCGCACCCCTTCCGGTAAGCAGCTCGACGGCCGGCACACCTCTGCGCTCGCCGCCGTTCCTTCCTACCTTTCTCCTCGCTCGGCCGCTCCTTTCAGCCTCGGGATCGTCGTAACGATAACGATCCTCGCGCCGCGCCGAGCTTCGACGTGGGCGGCGGGCAACGTCAGTTACTCGCCACCTGCTGCGACTTCCCGGCCCTGCTACCTACCGCCTGGCTCATGAAACTTCCTCTTATGATTCCTCCACTCCCTCTTCCGGATCCTCTCCCAGATCTCTTCTTCTCTATCGCGCCTCCCCTATGTCGTTGCTGTCGGTTGCGATGCCTCTCGCGAGAACACCGCCGATCGGTGATTGTACGTCCGTAATGCGTCTTTTATCGTGATGACTTCTTACGTACGCAGGTGGCTGTCGTGCCGCGTACGTTTGCGTTCGTTCACGTTTTCGCGGTTCGGCTTCGATGGTCCTTTTCTTTCTTCTCTTCTTCTTATTCTTCTCCCCCTCCTCCGTGTGTTCTCATATGATTGGGTGTGTGGTAAATGTATGTGTGTGTATGTGTGATTTATATGTGTGCTTTGCGTGAGTTGTTGCGCGCGCGAGCGAACGTTCTCCAGCAAATAGGAGAACGGTCTATTTTCCTTCGTCTATCTAACTTAAACTCTAGCGTACACTTAAGTTCAGGTTAAAATTCAGGATTGCCCAGCCCGGACGGTGTGAACGAGAAGGATAGTCCACGCGGACGCGAATCGTTTATCGGTCGGAAGGGCTTCCGCTCCTCTTCGGGGTGAGAAATCGCACTCGCGGATGATTACCGCTCGTCCCGTTTTGCCCTGAGTATTTTAGCCCCGTTATGTTGGATGTGCGTGCGTGTTGTGTGTGCGTGCGTGTGTGTGCGTGTGCTCGAACGCGCTCGAACAGGCTCGAAAAGTTGGTGTCCGCTGTTATGCGCGTCGGCCTGAATCGGTGAGTTCTGTGATTTCTCTTAAGCGGGACGAGAGCGTTTCTCTCCGGGATTTCCGTCACTCCGTTTCTGCTTCTGCCTACTTCCTCCGATCGTCTTCTTCTGCGTCGCGTCCGTCGATGACTCCTCCTCGAAATGCGACTCTAGCGTTTTAACTCTTTAAAAGGAATTCTATTCGATTATCGATCACCGCTCGTCGTTACCGATATCGTCGATGGTAGTTGTGGTTGCTTCTTATTATCGTTTAGGTTTAATTAATATTGCACTTAGGTACACTCGTTTTTTGAACACACTGAAATATATATGTATGAGCGCGGGGTTCTCTGTCGAGCTTTCTTTCCGATTCTTTCTCTCTCTTCCTCTCTCTTTCCCTCTCTCTGTCTCTCTCTCTCTCTCTCTCTCGCTCGCTCTATCTCTTTCGATCTTTGTCTCTCTGCGCTTCCGTAGCTACTTTCCCGATCTTTCTGTCCTCTATCTTCTTCCTCGCTATCTTCGGATACGCGCGATCAATTCGCTAATCACTTTCTTCTTTGCAACCCCGCTTCTACTCGTTCGGCTCTCGGTCTTCTTACGCTCTTCTGCTTCTCTGCTTCTGCTTTGCTCGTCTTATTCTGCTTCTTCCGCTTTGTCCAGTCTTCCTCTCCTACGCGGGAATCTCTCGCTGCAACGCGTCTCCCGCTCGAAGCTGCAATCCAAAAAAATAAAATACATTTTTGCGTTGTTCGACGTCACGCACGACGAACATTCAACATCAACACTATAATTTTTTCTACGTCATAGGCAACTGTTTTACACGTTTTATTCACGATCAGGAAAGCATTCGAATGTCAATGAGACATCTTCGAAGGTATTAGACCGTTCGAAGGCTGTCACAAAATTCACTGTGACTCTCGATAATATTAAGATCCGATTATAAAGTCGATAATATTAAGATGTAAAATATTCTGACTCCCGGTACGTGAGAACAGCGTTTCACATTTATTTAAAACATTGATTTTTGCTAGATGACTGCCTAAAATCAGCTGTCGCAGTGCAAAAATATCGAGTGCCGAATAACGCGACGTGAATCGAATTAGAAGAATTCTAATAAAATTTCACGAATCATATCAGGAAGATATTAGCCTCGAGATTTTATCATCTTATGATTTTACGAGGTAACGTTAAATGCGATTCTCTTTCGACTGACGTTTATGAAGGGTTACACTTCCGGCTGCGACACAAACAATAATTTCAACCAGCACTGTCAGAAGCACGCACTAATTAAGCGGCATGGTAAATTTCGCCCATTTGACATATCCAGCTCTCGTGTCGATAATTTAACATTACACAAATTCATGTCCTTCTTTATGTTACACCGATTGTCGTTGACGCGATTTTTCAATTAATTTCGAATTTTAGAAAAATCGTCTGGCTCAAAGTGCGAAAGCGAAGTGCGCGAACGTCATCTGCCGTCGCATCGTGCTCAGCACTGACAAGGGAAAGATACGGGACTGTATCATGCGTAATGCAAAAATTCAGGAAAGCCGGTATGGAGAACTGAAAAGGTTTATAACTGAAAGAGAGTAACATGTCGATAAATCAAATATTTATTCAAATAAAAGTAGTGCCAATATAACAATGAGTAATAAATCAGAGTACAGTGAATAGGATAAAAATAAATGTCCAGAGCACTGAATATTCTCAGGAATGTAGCGTGAAGTTGCGATTTATACATTGACGTAACATCATGGCAAATAACGCGATGTCACACTATGACACTACCGCTCACTGCTGTAGAATTACGTTCGCGATTATTATAATTTTTTTACTGTTCTTTCGTTAAATCGAGAATTTATATTTTTGCTGCAATTTTCAAATTACATCGTTATTTCCCGAATTATTTTCGAAAACGCGGTCAGATTTTTTTTTGTAGGGGCTGTCACTGAGCGATGAATAGGGTCGACGCGTTGACGATGATGTCAATGAAATGCCAAATAATTTGTTGCGACGTGTACAAGGTTTACGCGACGTGTACTAGGTTTACGCGACGTGACGAGCATTGTCGGCTACCCGCTGAATTAACGGCTCGAAATGATCACGCACGCAGATATTCACATAATCGCTAACTCGTTTACTCGCGACATGGCGATTCGTTACGTTTATTGTCCGCTATGTAATTCCGCAACCACGAGCATCAAACTGATGATTCGCGTGACCATCAATTTCGAGGTTTCGAGATAACGGCGATCGAGATTCTCTTTGTCCTTTCCCCGATCTGCCTTCTTGTCGTTCGCTTTCTCGCGATCTTACCGAAGCACATCGTACCACACCGGAAATCGAGAGGGGATCGAAGCGTGTGCGATCGCGACGAAACACTGTCGAGACGGCGACGATGACGTACCGGGCATGTCAGGATTCGGAACAGGGAATAGGAGGGGGTGGGTCAGTGTGGTGGTCTCGGACCGAAAGTGGGGAAAACTGAGTAAAATCACACGAAAGTAGAAAAAGAGGCAAATAGCAGACGCGTTGACGATTGGGTGTATTAATCGGACATAGACGCACGGTCGCCAAGTGTCGTTACGTTCACACAACTCGCGACACAAGATCAGCCGAGGCAGGATATTCCGAGAGAAAGAATCCGGAGGATCCCTTACTGGAGAGATCCAAGTGCGGATGACAGACGGGCAGATGCGGCAGTCGGTGATGGTCGGTAATACGCGTAATATGATCGTTGCACCTCGGTCCGGCTGCTCGCGACCTTCGTGCACGGTATCGGCCAAGACACTGTTCTTCCTCTTCGAAGGACGACGACGGTAACGACAACGACTACGAAGACGACGATGACTACGACGACGACGACGTACGACGGGGGGGAAAAAGCTCTCTCCTCTTCCGCGTTCGAGTCCTTGACGGAGGAGGAACCGAAACTGACTCGGGTCTGCGGCTCGCGAGAAACGCTAAGTCCTTCTCCGTCGGGGGCCGGTGGTGGCGCGCTTCTCAGACCGCGTGCGTCTGACTAAAAGCCACCCCCTCGTGCCTTAAAGAACGCGTGTTCGGGTAGGGGCGTTGTCTTAGGTGGTGCGCGGCCGCGAAATTTCTGGCCACCTCGGGGCGCCTTCGCCGTACGTCGTTTCTTACCGCGGCGATTTCGTACGCGGGTCCGACGGGCCCGGGCGCGGGCCCAGGTTACCGTGGACCGACTCGTGACCCCGGCCGCGTCCACCCACGACGAAAATCTACCTCCGGGAGGACGAAAAACTGAGGCCGCCGTAGGACAGGAGTTTTCAAGCTACCCCTCTTTTCCTTTGCCCCCACCAGACACGACGCCGAGGCGCGCGCTCTATCTCCCCCTTTTCCTCAAACTCTCCTCACCCTTCACCCCGCGCCCAGGTGGGTGGGGGATTCTCCGCCGCCGACTCCGCCGACGCCTCGTACGGGGGTAAGCGTCGTAAGGGGTGAGAGAAAGAGAGTGGGGCCGCTCTCCGTCTCCGTTTCGCCCGGCCAAGAAAACCCTCCCGGAAGGAGGGTAGGAGAGAGTCGTAAGAACCGATTATCTGTCTTTGTCTATCTCGATCGCTATCTTACACTCCGCGGTTACGTTCCGGCGTACGTAAGTACGCGAGGCCAGGACAAACGGGCTCTCGGTTCGTGTACTCTCTTTTTGCTAAGGGTGCGTCCTTGAAAACTTTTCGTCCGACCGTCACGGATCATCTCCGTCGCGTAGACTCACTTAGACTTTACACGATCCTCCTTTGCGAATCAACGAATTCTCATTTAAGAGATAAGTATACAAGTCTCGAGACGCGCGCGACATGCGACCGCCACGAATCGGGATACTCGACTGACCGAAAAATTGTAGGGGGCTTTTGTATAAGGGGGTGTAACAGTCTGAGATACGAATAAAAAAGAAGGGGGACCGTTGTATAAAAATGGCCTCCTCCCTCGTGTCCCGTATGGCAACGCACGCGTGACTAATCGCGGGGGAGTGGGGTAGGCATTCTTTTTTATCCCTTTTCACGAATCGCCCCATGCCCAAGTTACGTGGCTCACGATCCGTATTCCCGATATTAATGCGCGAAGTTTGCTCGCAACTCGATGGCGATCAGTTGATTAAGTGTCGCGGATCCATCGATCGGGCCAGGGAAGCGGATTCGAATACATCAGATCACTTCGGCCATCCGTCATCCAATACTCTTCCCCTCCCTTCCCCCCACGTTTTGAAAGTCAAATCGCGATTTAAACATGGATCATCGACCTTACGGAGGACGTCGACTTTCTAGTGGACGCGCTGATGCTCATTTCGCGGCGAAGGGTGGTCGATGGTCATCCTGCTCGTCTTACGCACCCTCCTCGCCGAAGTAGACAACCAAGCCATCCCTTCCTTCCCTTCTTCTCCCTCCCTCCCTCCCTGCCTCTCTCTCTCTCTCTCTCATCTAACGTAGCTGCCCCACCATTGCATTAAGCTCCTATTTCTCCCTTCTCTGCCAACGTCTTTCCCCTCTCTGCTCGCTCCTTCGTCCGTCTCTCTCTCTCTCTCTCTCTCTCTCGCCGCCGGTTTTCGTAGCTGAATCTCGCATACGCCACCCGACACCCGACACCCTTTCCTACATCCTTTTCTCTCCCTTCTTTCTCTCCCTTTCTCGGCCGCCTCAACTCGCGCTCCCCACCAGCCGGGCAACCCCCACGCGCCGCTTTTTTACGCTGGCTTCGTCCTTTTTTCCACGTGGTGTACACGTGGAAGTATGAATCCGGAAGGTGGGGAGGCGCGACCCCTTTTTTTCCTCAACCTGCCTCTAGCATTCACGCGAGAGAGCTCCGCTGGAGCGTCCGAGACGACGCAATAACGCGTCCACCCTTTCGTCCTTTTATCTCTCTTTCCTCCCTCGGTTGGAAGAGCAGCGGCGCGGCGGCAAGAAAGGAGCAAAGAAAAGAACGTCGCGTAGCGTAGCGTCGCGTCGCGTCCGGTCGCATCCCACCACCCATACCCACGTCGTGTCCACCCTATCCGTGTCTCTTCCAACGCGCGTGCGACGAGGGTGGACCGTCGCGCGAAAAAAGTTAGCCAATGGGTCGGTCGTCTCACGATGGTGGAAAAATCGAGTGACCTTCGTCGCACGTGCAATGCCACGCGCGCGCGGTAACTTTCTTTATCGGCGCGACAGACCATTGAAAAATGTCTCTCACTTCTTAAAGAGATATCCTACGACGACTGTTTTGGTATATCCGATGTGAGATCGATTATTAGTATGATGTATAGTACATTTTGCGTTACATGCCCGTACATGTCCAAGTACAACTAGAAAGGGGCAGGGAATTAATGTAACTCGTTAATTCAATTTAATTTTACTTTATGTTTGTAGGAATGTCTTTCGTGATTAATTAATTTTTTCACCATAACTTTATAAGTCATGAAAAAAAGAAATAAAGTAACTCTTAAGTCTTTCAGAGCATCGCAACGAAAAGAAGAGATATAACAAATAGACAAATATAATTTGTTGAGACATATAATAACTAATGGTCAGCCCTAGATATTCGCGAACTATGCGACGAGTAATTTCGCAAAGCTCAAACGCAGGAATATCCAATATCCAGTTTATCGGACACTGAACCGACGGAAGGCAGGAACAGGACGAAAGTAACGCACTTCCGACACGAGGGTCTCTGGCACGAAAGTGCCCGGGCGCGATCGCGATCGAACTTCCGTTCGCGGCAGGCTGCCGCCGCGCCGTGGTAAGAATTTCGGCTCGCATGCGGGTGGAGAGGAGGGATTCGCTCGTACGTCCGCTACGCGCGAGCGTGTTCCTCCGGAGCTTCGAAAATAAGTACGTAGAGTGCATTGGGCAATCGAGGCTCACTTTAAATTACAAATGAAGCGGCCGGCGTACGCAAGGATAAAAACAGGTGAGAATCGAGCCTCCGCGCTCGGTTATGGGGTGGGCGGATTGTCAGGTACGCATACGCGTGCACGCACGCGTGTGGGTGTGTGCCGTACGCGTTACTCGTACCGCACAAACGTGCGGTACGTAACGTATATACGAACGTACGTGCGTTACGTACACGACGTTTTAGATCTCAATCCCGATCCCGATTCCCCCTTGATCCCGATCGGCAGCTGGACTTCAAGAACCGACTAACGGACGGATACTTGCCGTGTACGAGAGTTGTTGCACGTGCACTTGCAACTCTGACGACCAGTTGTCCAGCTTTGCGCTCCGCGAATCGAGCCGATCGACTACCCCGATAGGACGTATGCGCCTTTGCGTAGGAAGACATTTGTCTTCTCGGCCTGATCCTGCCTACTTTGGATTGTCCGCCTTCTTTATCGCGAATGACGGGGGAGTGCGTGGAAATGTGTCGACGAAGGTGGTCGTCAGGTGGTGGAAACGCCGCCGGGATATTTGTTACCTCATGTCCCATGTACCTTCCGAATTTTTAGGCCCGCAACAGGAATGACGTTATTTCTACTTCGATTAATCGATGAAAATTTATTAATCAAATCTTTAAAACACTCTTTTACGGATAGAAAATAAATGTAAAAATGGTAGCAATGCCAATATATAATACATTCGACTTGTTAAGAATTTTATTGAAATTTTATTATATGGAAAGTTATTCAACATGACCAATTAATACGATTCGATTAATATCTGTTTTCAATTTTTATATTTCTTTAACTCGTCTGTCACGCAAAAAGATTTCCAGCGTAATAATTTGTTCGTACGGTCTTTTCACAGGTATTCGTTTTGCTGCTCGTGTGAAGTAGCCCCGTCTCAACCCCTGATCGGAAGAACCACCCCGTGGCGAGGTGACGCCTGGCGGCGGAATAAGGAACGAGGAAACGAACAAGTGGAGAAAAGGGTGAGTCGTCCTAAGGTTTTTGTCCATGCTAACTCCTAGAATATCGATCATGGAGCGGTAATGGTAAATGCGAGCAGATGCGCGATCACATGATATACCCAGTTACAAACTCGAATGGTGTATCATCGAAATAAAATTTAAGCAATGCGGTAGCTTCGCGAAAGATATCTAAAAATAACTCACAGAAAGTTCGAAAGACTATACTCTACAGCTTTTAGATACTTATAAGATTTTTCTTATATTCTGATATTCTTTTTTTTTTTCTTATATTCGTTGGAAAGAGAACGCTCTCGTAAAATTTGTATGGAATAAATAACAGGATATCGCCGAGTAGTAAACTTGTGTAATTCCGGTGAGTTCAGATATGAAATTTACAAGATGCAAGAAAGGGACGTTTGTGTTTCTTGCGTGACGACGGAAACGCGAGATATGCGGTGTAAAGACTACATTCTCGTAGTCATAGCGTCGAACAATTGAACTCACCGAGATCTGTTACATCGGTATTAATCCACGACCACCTTCATGCGCGTTGTCGTATTATCGTGGCGAACGCGCCGCGATACGCGAGGCACACTACTTTATTCGCCGGGAAATGAGATTAGGATCGTCGCGACGGTCGCGATTCTCGTCGGATCGGCGAATCGGAGGAACGTGCAGCACGCGAGCCATCGAAACTGACGGCCCGGATTAAGAATTCTAACGGTAGGAGTAGCCGGTCGGCTGTAGGATGAAATGAGCGACGCGTCCGGCGCATTACGCAATGAAAGAAACAAATGAAGCTTAATAGAAAAACTGCCCGCGCTAGAAAAACCCATTCCGTCGTGCACTTAGTACAGCTGCGTCAGAAAGTGCATCGCCCGTTCTTTCTCCCCTAGTCGTCGACGAGCATACCGTGGTGAGCTCGACGCGATTTAACGTCCATCGAAAAACTTGGTGCCACTTTAAACATTAACTATTTAACGCGGAGTTTTAATAAAATTTGTTGCCTCTCGTGGAAAATCGCGTGGATTATTTAGATATCGACGTTCCTTCAATTTGCGGCATGTCGAACGAAGGTTGGAAGGGCGAAGTCGTCGATGTACCTAAACCATCGCGCGGAGTCAGTGATCCGGCAAACTGGACGGGCAACAGCGAGACAACTTGTGAATTTTTTAGATCCCGTTTGGATGGACGGCTAATTAACAGTAATCGAGCAAACGTGTAGAATTGCCTCGCCGCTGACTGGTGTACTTTGTTCCGGTTCTAAATTTGATTTACATTAAATATGAGAGAACGCTCGTCGGGACGAGTCGGTGCGCGGTGCGTGCATGCGCGAGTCTACATTCGCCGCATTAAATATAACCAAACGCGGCAAACGCGCGTAATGAATCAAATTATTTCGGACCGCGTCGCGGTCGGGGGAATAATTTACCCCGTGTGAAAAGGACAAAAGCGTTTAAAAAGGATGAATTGTAGATTCGGTCGAGTTCGCGTGTGTACTCGATACAGCGTGGTGTGGCCCCGGCTGTTTAGACAACCGATCCCGCCGATAATCGATACCCGCCGATTCCGGATAATTCAGGATGTCAAATGCGCGTCGCGAGATCAAAGGCCCGCGTATGGGCGTGCGTCTCGTGCGCCGTTAGCGCGTACGTGCGTGCATGCGTGAGCATCGTCGTCGCGGCATGGACACGGAGCGCCCGCGGAACGCGTCGCATCTATTTTTCCCGACTGTACCACCACTGTCGTCTGCGGCTGTGTCAATAGGAGCCAATCTAAGTACATATGCACACACATACGTAATGCAGCTCGCCGCACACTGCGACTCGTGATGCAATCGTGTGCCTCGTGCCTCGCGCAGTTTCGACATTCTCTTTGTCCCGCGCTATGCGCAAAGTGTGGTAACGAATTCCGCGATCAGACGTAATCGATCGATCTGTCGATGTGGACCTGAAATTTTAACCATCCTCCGCGATCGATCTCCGGCTCCTCAAATCGCGTCCCGAACGCGTCCAACGCGACGGTGATCGCGATTTAGCGGTCGATCCGCGCGAGTACCACCGGCGTATCTATCGCTCTCGTGTTTTCTAAGACTTTACGCGAACCTCAAGAGATAAGATAAGCGTGCGCGGATCCAGGATCAAGGTGACGAAGATAGCATCGTGACTTCGGGCGGCATCGCGACAGTCGTGCCGGAAAAAACTGACGCGCCTCGCGTGTTATCGGAAAAATACGCCGCGCACCGTTCTTACGAAGCGAAACGTAAAATCTCAGCTTTGAAGCTCGGAAAACCTGCCCGTCAGAAATATCCGTATTTCTCATGAAAATATCTACGAGGATGTCGTAATCGTATTAAATTTAATTTTTAAAAGCGCCGATTGCCGAATCGCGACTACACGCGCGACGACGTGGAACGTCTTCAGAAGAGCGAGTCCTTTTTAATTATTTGCAAATCGTTTTTAATCGTTCAAATTGACGGCGCAGAAAGAACGAAATAATTTATTAGGCACTGTACGATATAATGGAAATACGAAGACGAAGCATAACGCGGATTCACGGATAGGGATTTCGTAACATCGATGATACCGAGAAACAATGAATTTTATTTTTAATGATTTAGAACGAACGAATGATTTAGTAGAATTATAAATGCGGCCAGCGAATCTCGTTTATTTTGTAGCGAACACCGTCGCGGGCAGATTTGTGCAATGACGAGAGTCATGAAAGATGGCAGACGCCGGTCGATGATCGGGAATATTTTTGCCTGCGCAGTCAGTACTTTCCGCCTCGTATATTTGCCGTAAAGTACGAGGGGGATAAAGCGGGGGGAGAGCGGCGAAATATATACATAGGAAGATCGTTAATCAAAGCGACTGGGAGCTCTGGTCCGGGATACCCGGCCGGTGGAGCGAACGGCAAGTTTTGCCATTTTTGGGGGGAAAATTTTCCGCGGAAATCATTGACGTCGCCCGGGTCATCGACGAGCTCTACCCGGCGGACCGAACAGCTACACAACACGCACACGAGGGCACGCATCTGTGTGTGTGCATACGTGTCTATGTGTGTACCAGGGTACACAACGTGGGAGGCTTGTGTCTCGTATATCGGGGTGGTAGTTCCCGCAGAGAACGGCGTGCGACGGCCTCCCATTGGCCTCCCATTGGCCGGTCCGGGGGTGGCTCGCTGCAGTCATCGATTCAGGCAGTCATTGGCTGACTCGGCCCCGGCCGCCATTTTGAATGACTCCGGGATCAATACGCGGGGTGCGGAAAAAAAAGTGCATGCAGGCCCACCGCCGCCCCCGGTTCCCTCGGCCGTATCTCACGGCCGTTCTATCTCCGTTCGCACGCCACCGCCGCTCTCCCTCGCTCTCTATCTATCAACCGGTTCATGCAACCACCGACACCGTTGCACCACCTCCTCTTTCCACCCAGGGGCACCCTAACGCCTTTCCGCCGCCGACTACCACCCGCCCCCTCCCTTCCCGCCCGTCGTTACCGCTCTTCCTCCGATGGCATCCCCGGCGCAACAACGCCAACCATCGACGACCCAGTCGAAGGGGGTGATAGGGCCGTTCACATGTATATGCGTGGAGGAACGCGTGCACGTACGATACACATACGCGAGCTCGAAAATCATCGAAAAAATACACGGCGAAAGCGGGGTTGCCGATGTTCCGCCGTGGCGCCGCCGCCGCTACCGACGCCCCCGGCCGTCGCCGCGTCCCACCGTCATTTTCTTCCAACCCCCCCTCCCCCCGGGGATTGTGTCGAGAGTATATGCAATTCTCTCTTCCTCTTTCGCGTGTGCGTTGCTACGTTGCACGCTACGTTTTCAACACAGGCCAACTCGTCGGGAAATAGGAAATTTGAAATCGAAGCTCCGCATCACCGCTCGCCGAGCCCACCCTCGTCCCTCTTTCTCCCGCATCACCCTTGATCATCGGTAGAGCTCCCGGGCCTGGCACCAAACCCGGGGGTGCGTCATCGAACTCGGGAAATAGAATGATTTCGCGTACCGCGCGCTCTTTGTCTCGGGGATTCGCGATTCTCACCCCTTTTTCGATATTTTTTCCCCTTTTTCGTTTTTTTTGCGAGCAAAGCGGAAAGTTTGCTCTGCTCGACATCGTGAAATGATTAATCCGACAAAGAGAATTTTGTATGAAAAATAATTTGCTACGTTGTCACGGATATACGATCAGAATCGCATGCAGTTAGTAGCAAATGCAACGATTATCTTTTATAGAATTTTTTTTGTATTTTTAAGATTATCAAAAATTCGTTATCGTTTAAATGTTGAAAGAAAATCAAGCCCGGATGGAAACTTATTCACGAAATCGAAATAGTTTACGTTAAGACGAAAGAATTCATAATAAATACATAGCGAACTATACTCTCTATTGCCGAGAAATTTGTTCTGAAATATGTTTGAGGTTCGTCCTGTGACAGGCCAACAATCAAGTCGTTGCACACTACTTAATAATCCGCGAATTATAATGGTAATATACATAACAGCGATTCTCTAGCGGGTAACAGTAGTCATTACGGTAGTCGCTATTATTACGGACACTTTCGCGTCTAACTGTTTTACCGTAATAAGCCGTGGCCGTTCAGAGAGAGAGATATATATATATATATAAGCGAGCGAAAGAGCGAAGCGAGCAATGGTAGGCAGGCGGCGCGGCCCGCGCGAAAGTATGCATTACGCCGGCTAAGTTTTATAGCGGCCGTTGTTAGGTGGTGCCGCGCGCGCGCGCGAGGGCTGTCATTACGGAGTAACTTGTAAAACAGTTGCCTTTGGACGTAATGTTATTCGCACGATACGGATTTAAGTGCCGATCACCGAAAGATTTATCGTTCCGTTTATGAACCGGCCGCTAAGCGGCACGACGGATCTTCGTTCCGCGAGCAAGTCGGCGCCCCTTCGTTCTCTCTCGGCGAATCGCGCATCCGACGCGATCCGCGGAAGAGGATTCGCTCGAGGGGCCTCTCCCGCTCCTTTCGGAGCATGGACATGGCGAACCCTTCCTCCCGAGCGGCGACTCCGGAACGAAGATCTCTCTCGCGTTAGAATAATGGACAGAGGAAAAATGTATTACAGGCATGCCACATGCAAAGATCGATATCCAGTTAGTTGGTGGGGTACTTACGTTTAGAACCGAACTAACTGAAACAAGGACATAAGGCTTCTCTTGGTAGCAACGACTTTTAGATCACATTTTTAGTTATTAAGAATTTTATCGTTTTTTTTCATTTTTCGCTTTTAAATTTACGTTTAAAATCTAAAGTTTCTCAAAACTTGTTAAAAATATACTTTAGTCATATCTTTACAATTTACTTTGTAGGCGTCTAAAGTGTTATCTTTTTTGTTTCTTTCCCCCCTGTGTCTCTCGTTTGTTCCTTCGACAGTGTAGGTGTACTCTTCTTCTTTAAGGCAATGCTTTTGTTTCAATTTCGTTTCTTCTCTTTTTTTGGTGCTTTTTTTCGCGTATTTTTCTTGATTTTCTGTATTTTCTCCTTTTTCTTCTTAATCGTCGTCTTCGTAATCGTCGTAATTTTGAAATCAGGATCGCTCGAAAGTGTGTTTTAGCTTCTCTAAATTATTTGAGTCCTTTCGGCAAAACTTAAGAGGAGTTGTTCAGACGTTGTGTTTCACAGACAGAAATCGGTGATTGTTTTGGAAACGGCGAAATTAATTTTTCAATGAAATAATTATGACAACACACATAACAACACAGTGCGACGCGTCTGAAACAGAAAAGAAAGGGGGTCGCCGAGCCCCCGTAGGTCCTCGTTACGATCGATTCGCCGAACGACTTCGTGATTGACGGTGGGTCCTGCTCGCGGTGATTCACCGCGAACGGATCCACCGATTGCTTCGTTTTTTTTAACGCGATTTTTTCGGTAGAACGATGTACGGTTACGGTATTCGGAATTTCGAATCTCGTGAAACGTTTGCGGAGGGACCGAGAAGCGTACGAGCAACGATAGGGTACATCGATCATGACAGATTTCAAGTTGTTGAATGAATCGCGATTTCCGAGAGCAATTTAATTTGTATTCAAAGTTAAATCAATTACTAACTTTGAATTAAATATCAGTATACAAAAAGTGAAAAGTAAAAAAACTAAAATGTAGACTTAAATTTGTAAAACAATTTGAAAAAAGCGATCTTTAAATTTTGAAAAGTTGAATTATAATTCTTTGAAAGGGGTTGCTCGGGGTCACCCCTCGCGAAACTAGCCGAAATGAAATTCCAAGTCAGATATCATCTTGGATGTTAAAATAAAAGTGCGATAAAATTAAAGGAAGACTTTATCCATGCAAATTACCCGACGGATCTGGCATCATCGATAGGTGTACCCACCCTCGAGGCATCCCCCGAGTCCACGTCGGCGTCGGTCAAAGGCCATTCGAATCTCCCGCGCGACAAAAGGAAAAACCCTTGGTATAAGAAGGGGGCCACGTGACTCGAGGAACGAATGAGCGTCTTTGCCACCCCCGCCGCGACGTTCTCGCCCGCCCCCTCCACCTTCTCTCTTTCCCCTTCTAGAGAGGCGCGCGGCGTCGCTCCTTGCGCGTCGTGGTAAGACGCGTCGGGACGCTGCCTCCGTCCTTCTCGCACCCTCGTAAGCTCCCTGTCTCACGTCCTTTCTCCCTCTCCCTCTTTCTATCTCGCCGCGCTCTCTCCATCCTCGTGCTTTCCCGGACTTTTCTCCCCCACGTGCTCCTCGCGAGTCGGCAGTGTCTGCTGGCACGTCGCGGGGTGGCGATCTTGGGGTAGAAAGGACTCTTCGGAGTCCGCTCTTGCTCCTTCACCTCCTCCTTTCTCGGCGCTCCCTCTCTCGCCGATCCTCTCTCGTGAGATCTTTCGTCTTGCTCTCTTTCTCCCTTTTGTAGATCGCTCCTTACGTTCCCGAGCGTACAAAGTACTCCGGATTGCCTCCTCGGGGGAAGCCCCGCGAGAAGCCGCCCCCCAAGCCGTTCCCGGTCCCTCCTTTCTCTCCCGTACACGCGGACTTATACACGCGGCGCGAGGTCTTTCGCGTAATTCTCCGATTTCTCGCGTACGAGCACCTCCGCGATCGCGACACGCGTCTCCGACGAATCGTCACGGCACGGCCCGCCGCGTTTACGCGGATATTTCCGCAGGATTTCGGTAACCTTTGATAGAGGCATTGCGAGCATCCCCGTGTCTGAGTAGCAACTGCGCCGTGGCCCCGTGCCGGGCACCCCCACCTCACCTCTTCGCCGCCTCTATTGCACCACACGCCGCCCGCCGCCTAAACCGTGCCGAAGCGAGCCACCAACCCTCTCTCGGACGCGCGCTGGCCCTCCACCCGCGCTCCATCTCGCTCCCTCACCGGTTCCCTGCCGCCACCGTTCGCCCTCTCGCACATTCGCCCGTGCGCCCGTCCATCCGTCCGTTCGTCCGTCCGTCCATCCACCCGCTCCCGTTTGTCCTCTCTCTCTCGTCTCTCTTTCGCGTTCTCCGTCGCTTCTCTCGCACGGCCGTTGTTTCGTCTCGCTTTCTCTTTCCGCCCGCTCGGACCACGAACCGGCGTTTGCTCGGTTACTCGGACGCGCGCCTTCCTCTTTCGCCGTCTTCCTCGCGCCACCCCGCCCGCGACCAGCAGGACGATGTGCGCTGTGTGCGATGCGCTGCGCTCCACATTGCCTGTGTGTGCGTTTGTGCGCTCTCTGCGCTCTGCGTTCTGCGCGCGGCCGTGCCCAGCCCGGCGCGCGCGCGACGCTGCGCGGCTAGGCGCACCGAGGCGTCAGGTGGATGACGCCATGTACATCGCGCAGACCGTTTGTAATGACGGTAACCGGCCAACGCCGCTCCTCTCTCGAATCCGGATAAGTTTTCATGGCCAGCGGCGCCGACAGCTACGAAAACGATCGCGTTGATACATCCCACCTCGACAGAGGGTGCGAATGCGATTTAGATCATTTAGTTGCGGGAATTAGGCGCGGAAACTGGCGCCTAATTTTTGCCTCGCCTCTCCTCCTCTTTCTCCTCTATTACGCTAGTAGCTCGTAGGCCAGAGAAGGTAGTTTTCTCTCGAAGATATAACGAAGCCTTATATAAACTTCGCAAGGCTCGTGATAGAGCGAATTAATCCGCGATTGTTCCATTGCTAATTAAAGTTATTTTTTAACTCGACAAACAATCTGAATTCTTGATAATTACTCGTGATAAATATCCGTGGTAGGTTGATGATAATCCGCTGTAGAAACTTCTTATTATTAAAGGGGAAGACGTCTTCTCAAGTTTAGGCGCGAGTTAACCGAGCAGTCAGCACCAAGTTGGGCATTCGTAAGATCGATATTTTCGATGCTACTTATATTTTCAAGGCTGGATTTAATTTGCGTCCACCGATCGTTGCCAGTAGACACCTGGCGAGAAAGAACCAACGACGGCATCCCCAGGAAGGTACGGATTAACGACTGTGCTCGAGTATTCAATTACAGGTTTTACGCGATTTAACGCGATAGTTAAAGTAGCAGCCTTCGCTAGTATCTCCAACACTCCATCCCAGGGGCCATAGAACGGCTGGTAAACGATGAAGGGTGGCTTCTCTGTCGCTACCCAATAACGATTTGGAGGCGTTATCGTGGCTTTACATCCCTTTGGCCCTGCCGTGACAGTAAGGTTAGCACGCCGTTGTTGCGTACACGCCAGAATGGAGTTCACGTTCATCGTGTATTTCGAATCGTGGCACTGACCACAGCACACCCTATAGTACTTTATAGCGAGGAGATAGACGAAAGAAGATAGCGTTAAAAAGTACCTTTTTTTTCTTCCTTCGTGATTTTAAATATTCCCAAATTTACAATAGAAATGTTTTCAGCAAAAAACTATATTTAGAATGCGTGTTTATTCAGAATTTGACTTATTAGTCAATAATTTTTTTTAAGTATTAGGATTGAAATATTTGCGAGACACTAACGATTCATCTCTGGTAATCTCGTGACAAGGATATTTCTGTCAAATTAACTATTCGGATACTTAAGTCAAAAGGGTGGCTTTTAATCTCTGGAGAAGCTCGACCTGCCTGGCACGTCGATCGGTTTACTCCGTCTCCGTCTCTCGTATGCAATAACAATTTGGAGGCGTCCGTGCGGCTTTACATGCTTCGGTACCACCGTGACAATAAGGTTAACACAACGGCATTGCGTACGCGACGTAACCGGGTACGTACACCATCGTATTTCGAATCCTAGCGCTGACCGCAGCTCGCTCCATCGCGCTTCCACGGGGGTTGCTCGGCCGCCCCCAGGTCGGCGTGCCTCGCCTCTGGAAATTCTCCAGCGGCATTCCCTAGCGCGAGCCTTTCGTCGATAGAGAGGCTGGATCTTATTACGACCTGCAGACTACGCGTCGAGGTATGATTTCGTTGCATATGATGCGGAGAGACTCGGGATCGATCTGTTCCGAGGGCTGGGGCCGACGTTTTCAATTCGCTCTCGCCACGATTGTATTTTCTGCCTACGAAACTTTTGCGTCCGTAAACAAAATATTCAATAATGTAAAATGGAAAATTGTGTTTTCCGATTTTATCAACGAAATTACATGTCAACATTTTAATATGAGGACTGCGTTCCTACATAGTAATAGAATATAAAAATATCGTGTAGCGATAAGAAACACTTTTTATAAATGAAAAAAATTGTAGGATAAAAGAGCTTGTAATTGGCTTCGAGTTTTGAGATATCGTCAAACTGTTTTCTCCAAGTTCTCGTTTTTTTTTTCATCTCCGAAGCATCAACCGCGACGAACGCTTCTTCCGCAGGAAGACGCAGCCCAAAGGGAGGGAACCGCGGCAAGGAAGGGTGGCCACGGTTGAAAAAGAGGGATCTCGCAGACGATCCTTTCGTCTCCCTACCTACATCTCCGGCGGCTCCTCGTAATTGTATCGATTGTCTTAGGGCGACACTACGATCGACCGTTACGCGCCACGAAAGGTGCACCGGTCGCGTACCGTCTCTCTTTCTTCCTCGCGTCCCATCCCCCTTTCTTCGGTACGGGGTAACCCGCTTTGTCGTTTCGCTCGATCGAAAAATAAAAATTTCTAACCGGATGAAAGTTTGACCTGGATCTTTTGTGGACGGCGCGGTGAGAGGGGGTGAGTAAGGGGCAGCTCGCAGACAATGCGCCGACGAAATTTGCATATACGCGAACGGCCAACGACGACGGCATGTGGCGCATCGCATGGGCTACTTCTCTTTCGAGACAGGGGTAGGCCTGAGGAGGGTCGATAAAAGGGAAAAAATTGGATTTCGTCGCCTCTATCGTCGACGCGTACGCTGTGTACTTCATCGGGATACAAAGAAGGACAAGGGCCGACGGAGAGCCCAGGTAGGTCGGTAGATAGGACCGGCTGACTCCGGACAAGGGGATGAATTTCGTTTTTTTTTTTTCATCCCTTTTCCCGCCCCTCGTTGTACCCGACCCATCGCCCATCGGGTAATCATAATAATGAGAGGAGAAAGACCGGTTGACCATCGGGCGGACCGAGGGGCGATAAAACAATCGCGGCTCATTTTTTGCCGCGGCAGCTGCAGCCAGCGCGGCATCAACCGCGATTGTTGGGTACGACCCTTGGACATTGTACGGGCCAGATTCTCGATTTGTCGACGTATCGCCCTTCTCGCACGGATTATTTCGATAGGTTTTTCGCGGCGTCAAAGAAAATAAAAAGTCTATCGATTTCACTGAAATCATTTAAGCTCACGACGCAATAAATGACGCGATCGAAATCAATTTTAATTAAGTATAATACATTAAAATCAGAAAATTGTTGATCTAATTCAAACGATGCTCGCCGTCAACGTTCGCCTCGTCACGAGATATCGATTCACCTATCCGTAAGCGGGACGAAAGCCCGAGAGAGGATCGAGAACGTCGGAGGGACGGCGATTCGTTGGACACCCTCTTGGCTAGTCGCCTAATGATCGGCGGAGGAATCGTGATGGCGAGCGGGTGGCGGAAGAGGGACAGAGAGAGAGAGAGAGAGTTGCGGGAAGAGGTCGATGGCTGACGTCCTGGGTAATTAGTAAAAACAAAGGAGCCTGGCCGGGAGAAGGAATCGAGAAATGGTCGTTGGAGGCGAACATAAGAGACAAGCTGAAAGAGAAGCAGAAGATCGCGTCGGGGGCGACGGGCGGCGATGAGGGCGGCAGTGGGTAGACGCGAGATAAAATCTAAATGAGAAAGTAATCCCTCGACGTTGATGAGGAAACGAGCGAGAGGCGGCAGCGGCGACGGCGAGGGAGGCGCAAGGGGGGAGAAGGCGGTGAGAAACGATCTCTCCTAGGCGCTTCCTTTTTCGTCCTAGGTC
Source organism: Temnothorax curvispinosus (assembly GCF_003070985.1). Lineage (NCBI taxonomy): Eukaryota > Metazoa > Arthropoda > Insecta > Hymenoptera > Formicidae > Temnothorax > Temnothorax curvispinosus. Next base: position 108,481 of record NW_020225118.1, on the reverse strand, counting down.
ATGGCACCTAGGCGCTCGTTGTGCGGTGGCCTTCCGCGATGTAAACACCTAGCGCATCACACAGCCGGCCCGTTGGTGCTATCAGGCTAAGCGCTCGGGCTTAACCTAACCCAACCCAGCGTGTCGACGACCATCGCCACTGCCGCTGCCGCATGTCCGGCGTATATAGGTGGTCCTATCGATTCCCACCTCGAGAAAATAACGGGGATCTCTCACGGCGGAGAGAACTCTCGCCGCGCTATCCGCAAAGTTATTTCGCGAAAGTTGCGCGAAACGGCCCCCGTTTCGCAACCCTCTCCCCTTCCCTCTTTACCTCTCCTGTGTTTCGTTCGGCAACCGCCGTCATTGCTATCCGTTTCGCACCCTCTCGGACGGCTAGTAGGGTGGAGCGAAGGGCTCGCGGCTCGAGGGTAATCAAATGAAAACAAAAATCGCGGAGCCAACCTCTCCCGACCGCCCGGGAAGAGGAAGAAAGTTACACGGCCAACTCTCGCCTTTTTCACCGCAATTTGCGGCCGATTCAGCCATGAATCTCGGTCCCCGCCTCGTTGAACGGCTTCTCGCGTATTTCCATCCGTGTATTTCCCTGTACCGCCCCGTGGACGACCGCGGCGAAGGTCAATGTTCCCTACGTCGAGCCGATGCTTGCCCGATGAGAGCTCGCTCGCGGGCGCGCGGTTAATCGCGTTCGCAAATGATCAATCGCGTTCGAGTTATTATGCTCCAATTTTCAGCTCGATCCGTTTGTTAACGCGCTATTCCGTGCTATTCAGTCTTTCTTCTGATTTAATAAACTCCAAGAGTACTCCAAGTTAATCTTACTCTCTGGCTGGAAATAGACAAGTTTGGCCTTTCTACACGCGATTCCTTCCGCTCGTCCTTCGTCGAGGTCGGCGGCATGAGCGACGGTGGCCCAGATTTCACGAGGCTAAATCGCAAGAGTCGCTCTCGCGAAGGAGGCTCTCGTTTCGCGGATTTTTCAACATTCTCGGGAATCGCGTGACCGACTGTCGTCGAAGGCGGAGGGGCGGGAGTGTGGCGCGAGAGAGGACAATCCGTTTATTAAGTGTTCCATATGGGCCAGATGTCCATCCTTCGCGCACGTAACACGTGGATAATCGGAAGAGCTGAGCGTACCGAGCCGCCGATCACTGCGGCATATGCCGCGATCTCCCGAGAGAGCAGCTGTGGCCCGCATCAGAATGTATCGACAAGGTAAAGTGCAATCTCAGAAGATTATCATGCCGAAATACGTAACACGTGTGGCTTCCTACGGAGCTTCACGTCGACGCTCTCTTTCACGAGGAAAACACGTCAATGAAAATATTCCCGAGTCAATTAATATTAATGATTTAATTATTTATTTGTATACGATGTTTATTATTTATATACAGCGTAAATTATAACACATCATGAAAAGTACGACATATCTAAAAAATTGGAATCACACGTAATTTTTAAATATTTATCGTGTTCTTCAAATAATTGTGTATCGATCGAATTTGTTTGGCGGACAAAGTTTATGCGATTTTATATTTCGCCTCTGGTCGCGTGGAAACGACCACTGTTCCGCGATCGTCGAGTCGCCTCGATGTTATAATACTTACGGATCGCGCGTTTAAATAAGTAAGTCGCGGACTATTTTGGCCACTCATCTTCCGAGGTCATCGTCGCCGGGCCTCATTGTTCGGGTCTCATCCCTTTGTGCGCGCGTGTCTGGTCTGTTTTCGGAAAGGGAACAAAAGGTATGGAAAGGGGCCGAAAAAAGGAGAGTGAGAGAACTTAAGGGCGCCATTGTCCGCCGGAATATCTACGAAGAATGCGAGCGGACTGATTTCGCCGCGCGACGTGCCGTTTTGCTCCCATTACAAAAAATAATAATTAGCCGGGCGTTTTGTGTGCCGCTTGGCCGTGGTATAGCGGGGGAATTCTTTTCAGCGACACATACGGTGAGACGCGCTTATGTGGCATTCCTCGGGCCTATGTCAATCGTCGGGTCTCGTACGCACGTCGATTCTCCGGCGCAGCCGGCGCATTCTTGGCACGCCGTTCGCGAGGCGCGTTAACTTTGTTTATCTATAAAGTCGCGTCGTTGATTAAGTCACGGTAAAGTCAGGCCAGGGGGGAAACGCGAGAGGAGAATACGGTTATAAGATCCAGCAATGTTTCAAACTGCGCGGCGTAAACCACGCCGGCCAACTCGACTCCGTTCCTTATCGCGCGAGGAGCGGCCCCGAGAAGTCCTTACTTGCGCTCTTATAATGAAATTCGCCGCGGCGAAGAAAGTTTTAAAAGTGCAAAAGTGCGCCGAGAGACAAAAGAGCGACACGCGGGGAGCTTGACAGGGAGGACGAGATTTAGGAGGATCATAAATCGAGACGACGTCTTGGCGTCGCGAGAACCTCGACGAGATTAGAGAGGAGGCGCTCTCTCGGTCCGTCTCTTTCTCTCTTTCTTTTCCTATCTCGAAAAAAGGATCATCGCGGAAACTTTGCTTCGTTAGCGACAGTTTTATCTGTGTCTTTTATTTCGCTGTAAAAGGAAAAACGAAAGAAAAAAAAAACAAAAAGATTTTTTAATTACCCGACACACATGATACAATTCATGCGTTAGAAGATGATTTAGCATCAAATCTGATTTGATTTATTTACATTCAAATTATTTTATCGATAATTAGTGATATCATGAACATAAGAAGTGAAATATCGCAAATTTTAACGATGGAGAAGCGATACGTTTGTTTTTAATTGAAAGCAAAGTCTGTGGATTTTTAATTAAGAAAATTCTCTCTCTCTCTCTCTTTCTCTCTCTTTTTCTCCCAAGATCTACCTCTGCCGGTCCATCTATCCATCCATCCATCCACCCATCCATCCATCTATCGAGTACTGCCTGTTCCTCGGAGACTCCTCAAACAGTTTTATAATTGATTTCATTTTCATTTATTTTAGCACGAACCCCCTCCCTCAGCTTCCGCTCGCTCTCTCGTCACTTCGTCGTGCCTTGAGAGAAGACAGTGTCACCCTCTCGTTCTCCCCTTCTCTCCTCGTAGCACCCCGTCGTCGCCGCGACCTCACGCCGCAATCAATTTAATGTTTTAATTAAGAGAGTATCCGTGAAAAATTAGATTTTAATCGGATCGCACCTTTCCATCGGCGCCCTTCCGCAGTTCTCTCTATTTATTTTGGGGCGGTGCCTTTTAATAAATAATTTTAATTGCTCCGGCCTTTTCAAGACAGGACTCTCAAACGAGTGTCGCTCGTCTCTCTTTCTCTCTCTCTCTCTCTCTCTCTCTCTCTCTCTCTCTCTCTCTCTTTCGTTAACGGTGATTTTTGGTGTGCCCAATTTTCCGCTGACCGATCTGATCAACCCGCATGTATACGCGGTGACGTCCCTACGCACTCGCACATTTACGCAGTTAAATATATACTTTGTTCTTCTTTAATAATACAAGTAGAGCGAAACTTGTCGCTCTACGTCTACGTTTCGCAAGAGCGCCGGCTCGGCATTTGGCAATAGACGTTGTTTTAAACCGCGACTTTTCGGTCATTCGGCCCACGTTCGTCCCATATCAAATCGCGCCGCGTTTCACGTCGAAGAGAGAGAGAAAGAAAGAAAGCCGTATGTGCGTGCTTTAATTACGCGCACACGAAATTTAATTAATACCGTTGCTCCGGAGGGCGGGGGAGGCGCGACGCACTCGCACGTTCGTCCGCATGCGATCGATGGATTGTCCTCGAACGGTCAAATCAGTTGCGAAACGAAGCTGCCGCGCCGTTGCCCGGTTAGCAGCCGCGCTCGGCGTGGTCTAAAAAAGAAAAAGGTAGGAGAGAGAAGGTCCACCATTTTCCGCGGCTATTCTCGAGTGTTATGCAACCGCCGACCGATGCATTTGGCCGGGCAGAGCTTTATGGCCGAAGCTCGCACGCGCAAAAATGTTTGTTTTAACTTTGGTGCCCGTCTACCCGTCGCCCCCTGCCTGCATCCCTTCCCTTCTCGCCCCTATTCAGCCCCCGGACGCAGCCTTGAATTATTCGGAATGCGAGAAAATCTGTAAAATTAGACCTTCCGCTTTTCCGTGCATCTCTGCCCGTCCCTCTGTCCCTCCGTTCCTCCTCCCTTTCTCTCTCTCTCTCTCTCTCTCTCTCTCTTCTATCGCTGTGGAAAAGTTGGCCGAAAGACGCGAGCGGACTTTTCTAGCGTTACCGTAAATGCGCATCGATCTCGCCGACGGATTAATCGATGAGTCGAAATTAACCCGTGGGTATTCGCGTCACGAAACAGGCGTTGCTGCAAGTTAAAATAGCGCGTATACGTAATAAACGTAAATCCGTACTTTTATCGACTTTAACATTTCAGAGGAGTAAAAACGGAGTTAAATTTATTTATAGAAAGACAATTCGCACATAATCGTCGTCGCGTAATAGGAAAATTGCATTTGATCTGAGAATATAACGCTGCGTCGTCGTTGACTGAACGACCGGCAATTTCGAGAATTACGCATTTAGAAGTCGATTTCTTTTCTCGGACCAAAACACTGTACCGATGCTTTTAAGATATTTCCATTTGTAAGTCGCGGCATTAAACAACGAGTATCCCTCTTCGGCATGCTAATGGAAATCGTCTTAAAAAGTTGCCGCATGGCCCTGGGGATGCCACCTGCGAAATTTCGAAATCTTGCAACGCGTCTCGGTAGGCGTATTCCCACTGGAACGCCCAAAAGGAAACGAGAGAGCGAGAGAGAAAAAGAGAGAAAGAGTCGAGTAGCTCGCCCTTTCCATATTTTTCACCCTCCATTTTTACGCCATCTTTCGTCAGCAGCGGCCCACCCTCTCTGTATTTCCCCCGACCCTTTTCCACGCTCTTTCCCTTTTCTCTCTCACGCACGCCCTCTCTTTCTGTCTCTTTAAACTCCCCCTCTCGCTCTGCAACGTCCACCGTCCTTTTCCATTCGTTACATGGCTCTTCCATTGTTTTGATCAATAAAGCGCAATTGAAATGACTTTGTGGGACGGATACTCTTTTTTCATAACTGAATACAATCAAAAGGTACATTGTACGTATCAAACGGTAGCGGATCGATCAAACGTGAATGATTTTTAGTTTTTTGCGCCGGAAAGCTGGGCTTCAAGAGGCGATTTTCATTATTCAGCTCATGGACGATGGGCTTTCTGACTACTTAAATTTCAGTGGCTGAGAGATAAGAGAGACGAAACTTTTTCTCCTCTTAAAAAGAAAGAAAAAATCTAATTTCCGGCTCGCGATTGGACGATTCAATCTGTCGTAAGGGTAATGGAATCTGTAAAAGTAGTTTCTTTTCCCTCCTCCTCTTTTTAACAAATTGGGAGCTAAATTTTTTTTTCAACGTTTTGTCGCATAACAACCTTTTTTCAATAATTAGATTTTCCATTGATTTTATTTGCTTATTACATTTTGTAACAAAACAAACAGCCTGCCATTGCATTTTATCGAAAAATTCGTGAAGTATTAAATTTTTGCGGCTTTATGAACATTTTATATACAGTCGAGCCGGTTCTTCCATTTTGATTCATTTAATTGGCTAAATATTTTTTTAATCACGTTATCCGTATATGAATAGACGAAACATCGGATAAACTTTAACGCCGAGCGCGACTCGAATTAGCGCACCTTTTCATAGTAATAAATCTATTTTTATCGCGTGTATATATTTTCCTGTGAAATAGTATTAATCCATTGTTTTAATTGTCGAAAATAGCTATGTCCATCATCGGCAGGATACTATGAATTATTATTATCCTTTTCGCGCCATATTTTATAACTCGACGAAAATCATTTTACGTAGCGTACTTGAAACTTTGTCTGTACTGTTAATATGTATCGCGACACGAATTATTCACGAAACTTTTATATTCAACTGAGAAAAACTAATATCACGGTGTCTCAAAATATTGCTCGTCTGAATATCCATTCTTCTTTCATATCATCAAGACACTTATTTAAAGACAGACACTCTGTGTTGTTTCTAGCGCATTCGGAATAAGACGCGCCAAAAAATATCGTCTGAATATCCATTCTTCTTTCATATCATCAAGACACTTATTTAAAGCCAGACACTCCGTATTGTTTCTAGCGCATTCGGAATAAGACGCGCCAAAAAATATCGTTATTATTATTAAAATTGCGGTGGTAACGAGGGAAGACAGAAGCGGAGACCGAGCTTAAGGGAATCACTCGACCTTTTTTTTCCCCTGTCCCCGCTCATCATCTCGGAGCAGGCTCCGAGTATTCTTCTCGCGGTGTGCGAGGAGTAATTATTTTTCCGGCCCTCATTCTCATGGCAGGCTGGTCCCATTTTCCACCCTCCTCGCACCCTCGGTGCCGAGGATCCTCCTCGCGCTTTCGAGAAGAAAGAAAATGTAAGGGTGACTCGGGATAGCAGGAGCCGACCCTTACGTCGGGGACGAAGCGTCGTACCGCGAGTAATTCGAACGGGAGAAAAGAAATTAGCGAAATTAAACGTCAGGCCGTGCCTCGGCGGCTCGAAAGGATCGAAGGGCGGCACGACAAACCCTGCCCTCCCTGCCCACGTCCTTCCTTCGCGTCCACTTTCCATCGGGCACAGACTATTTGCGATTAATTATTCGAGCGGCGGCGAGAGAGGTACACGATGAGGTGAGAGCGACGAGAACGTGGTTGGAGCGAAAGAGAATGCGAGAAGTATTCGAAACCGCTCCGATAGCATGAAATCACGGGCATCAGGATACATCGCACTTGAGTAAAGGGTTACAGCTAAACGCGCGCGACCGGATTCGCACGATTGACATTACGTGTATGCGTGTGCGTTACATTCGTTCGACCATCATTTCGATTGAAAGGCGCGAGAGAGAAAGAGAGAGACCGATATTTCGACCCTTGCCAAAGAGAGATATTTCGACGTAATCAACGGGTACATCATCAGAGAGATGTACCCGCTGTTTAAATGGGGAAATTAAAACTTATCATTATTGGGAATTTCGCGAGCGCGTTAACGTCACACCGATGAACGTTCTACAGTTTCACTCGTAATTATGAGAGGGAACATTTTGTCCCGAGCCACTCCTCGCGATACATGAGAGTGTCCCTTTTTTTATGTAAGAGCGGATTAATAAAATTTAATGAAATTAATAAAATACAAATAAGATAAAATTCGTAAAATTCACGCCAACTCGAGGTGAACGTTAAGAACTGAATTAATCTCTCTCGCGCGCGCGCACGCAATCGTTTCACGATGTGGCAAAGTCGTGTGCACATCGGCACAGCTTGTAACAATCGATCCGATATTCGTTTGCGAGCAATTGCATGCAACGACAAAGCGCCGAAAAGCGATTCGTGAGTATTTTTAGTCGCGCGCGCACGTCGCGCATATAACTCATGTATTTGTTAAAACCTCCCCGGACAAAAGCAGCAGCACCTCGTAAATGGAATTAATCTGTCGATGCGTACCGTGCGTCCATTTAATATCCATCACGCGTTCATCACTGCAGAAGCGATCCAGCCGGTGCTCGCGCCCGCACGTTGCGAGGTTGCCCGCCTCCTCTCTCTTTTTCCCCTTTTGCCGCGGTTCGTCCTTCTTTCCCGCGGCGTCCGTCTCTCGCCATCGAGTTCGCGCGCGGGATTGAACTCGCCGAAACTTCTAATTTCGTGGAATCCGCGACGTTGACCGGCCGATGATGACAAATTTTGTGCGTAGCATCTTAATGCGCCGCGCGCCCGTCGAAAACTGACCCCGCAGCTGGCCGCCTTAAAAAAGGGGGGCAGAAGGGCCCTTCGTACGGGAGAGGGATGGCCCATCTCGCACGGGGTCCTCGCGAACGAGTGGGGGGTCAGAGAAGGGGCGAGTATCACGGTGTCCAGAATTCTTTCATTTTTTCGCGGGTCTCTTTCTCTCTTCCGTTCCCGCGCGAGCGTTATATTTCGTCTTCCCTCCCGACAGACGTATCTCGAGATGGGTTGAACCTGTTTAAGGGCTGTGTTTAAAGATCGAATCAAAGGGCGATGGAAGGGTCGGTGAATGTATCTCCTGGAAACGCTATTGTAATTGTAACATCATCGTTCTCATGCCGCTGATTCGCGTCGAGACTATTGTGGGACGAACTCGTTTATTTATACTTTTCAGCGGGAAAGGAAGCGCAAGGAGTTTTTCTCCTGGATTCTGTGTGGGAAACGGGCATAGGCGTATTCTGTTAGCTATTACAAGGGATTTTCGGTACAACGATTTTAATATTCTCAATGTAATACACACAATGTGAAGTAGTTATAATTACATACGTACAAGAAATATCTGTATTATAATTTCTGAAAGTGCGGGATTGACGAACGAAACAATTTATTGAGTCAAGCCAATAATTCGTTATTCGCTGAAACTGATACTGGAACTTTTCTCGCTATGCCGCAATTTTTCCCCGTGAAAAGCCTCGATTGACAAAGAAGAAGCGTTTGCGTGCGCGCGCGAAATGATATTTCCGGGACGCGGAATATTTTTTTTTCCAAACTCATCTCGCTTTTATTCCCGACACACAACGCACAATACATATTCCGCCAGATTATTTATTGACACACGTTCACTTCACCGTTCCCCGATACACTTTATTTGTCCTTTATTATTTATCGCAGTCGAAATTCTGCGCATTGTTTTCCAAAACACTGCAACTAATCACCACCACCATCACCACCCGGCCCTCTTCCTCCTCCTCCTCCTCCTCCGCATCCCAAAACCTCACACCAACCCTCCTGCTATTTCCTCGTACACCACCACCTTTGTCCCCCGTCCCCGTTCACCCTCTGGCACCTATTCGATCGATCGTTCCGCACGACCCTGCCACGGATTGTCTACGGTCGATCCTCGATACCTCGTCGGTTTTCGAGGTAGCTACGTCGACACTCTCGGCATGTTCGTCGAGGAAGCCGGGGCGGCAGAACAGCAGCAGTATCAGCGGCAGCAACAGCAACGATAGCCCGATAGCGACAGCAGTAGAATTCAAAGCGAATTTTCGGGGAGAAATGAAAAACGGGGGTTGCGGGCGACGTGAGATTTTCGACGTGCGAAAATCTCCCCGACGTCACTTTTTTCTCCCTTCTGCCACCGTCTTTCGGTTTTGTTAGTAGTTTTTTTGCGTCTAAAGCGTACCCGGCAGAACTTCTGCAAGCAAGGAATATTAATGTTTGTTAAGGTCGAGCATGAGAGAATTCAACGAAGCGAGACGCCGGCGATTCGAAGTCACTTTTTGCGAAACGTAGATTCGATCTGCGATAGAACGATAGTGCATGTTGATCGAAATACTATTCGAGCATGAAGCGCGTATATACAGAATATATTTCCATTATATCGCGTACTCTGTCGCATAACTCTTCAATTTAATCTATTGCACATCGTATAAATTTAAATAACCATAGTAATTGTAATTAATCGTAATAATTATTTTATTGTTGATTCGATAATTGATTTGTCTAATTCTTACATCTCGATAATTAAATTTGCATCTCTATCAGTTAAATTTGAATTGAAAATCACTTTTTATCACTACCGTTATTTATTCCAAATTACTTAATTCAAATGAAGCATATTGCGAAAAGATCACTTCGAGTTTCCGCATCATTTCTCGCGAGCGTCCCCTTCGTCGTCGGTATAGCGATAGCAGATGTATAAAGAGCGCCGTACGATTCATTCGATTCAGGCGTATGCGAAAGCTTTCCCTACCTTCGCAGAAACAGTAGTCGAAATTCCGCAAGGCCACCGTTCAACACTCCCTCGTAATCGTCATAATCGTCATCGTCATCGTTGTCGTCGTCGTCGTCGTCGTCGTCGTTCTCTTCGCCGTCCTCGTCGTCCTCATCGGCATCCTCTTCCACTCGGCGCAGCCTGTTCTTCCAGTTCATCCGACGCCGTGTCTCGCGCCTCCTCTTCTCGCGCGTCACCCACTTTTCCCCTCGGCTTCGATTTCCGCGTCTCACCGTGCACCGATCTCGCGCATCGCGATCACTCTCACGATCGATCGAGTCCCGTCTCGCGCGCGTGTGTTCCTCTCCGGTGGATTCGCGGGTGAATCGCGATCGACGCGTGGCGCGGATCGGTCCTCCAAAATTCGATTTCGTGTGTTTTCCTTTGTTGTATCGTATCGTCGCGAAAACACCGATTTGTCGGTCGCGGCCTGCCGCACGACACCGCGCCGAAGACGACACTACCGCGAGATCGCGCGCGAAATCCCAGCTTCTCCGCGCCGTGGACGCGAATCGGTTTTTTGCAAATGCCGTGTGCTTGTGCCGGCGAAGATCAGGACTATCGGTGGTAACGAGCGTGATAGCGATCGTGCGAGTTTCCCGAGGCTCTCCAGCGATCTTTTTCCGTCTCTCCGTGCTATTCACTCTCGCACCGGGCCTATTGATCTCTCCGTGTGGATCCGTCCTTTCGTCGCGGAACCGTTTCTCCCTCTATCGATCCACAAAGAGATCCAATTAGATCATTCGCCGCTTTTGCTCCGGACGCGGGGCGAGATCGTCGATTCTTTATTCGCGCATCGTTACCCGTCTTGGAAGAATTGGATAAGCGCGACGGCGCAATTGCGGCGCGTCGGCGATTCGCAACGCCAACCGGATGCGGATTATCGGAGACTCGGCGCATGCGAGTCGTCCCGGTGCGGTCTCGTTCTGGTTCGTGTCAGCTCTCGGTACACCCGTTACACACGTATCGAAGTCCCGGCATATATTCCCGCGATCCGAATTCGAAATTCGCGGCTCGGCAATCGATGATTAACGTGTCTTTCGATATCTCTCAGGATTTCGAGAATAAGAAACTTTTTTCTACGGAAGAAATCAATCTCCCTGACAACGCCGAATCCTTTTGGAAAATTCGATTTTCTCACTGAATCCGTGAATCGTATCCCCACCAGGATCCTCGCAAGGAGAGGAGGGACTTAACGGGTGTCTCGAACAACTCCGGCGACTCGCACGTGCGTATACGTGCGTACGAGCGTGCACGCGTGACGACCGGTATGATAATTCGCGTAGACGCACTCACACACTGCCACTACCAGAAGAGACGAATTCCGATAGAAAAGTATCCGAGCGGATGCGGGCCGGCTGGCCGGTGGTCCCTTCTTTCGGCGGCGGGCCCTTTCTTGCGGTTCTCGGCCGTGCGAGCTTTCGGTCGCGGATCTCCCGACGCGTCCGAGAGAGAGAAGCGGGCCTCCTCCTGTTGCGCGAAAGCGCGTCACTGAAATCGTCTATATATCTTGCAATCTTTATCACCGCGCGATCTCTCCTTCTGACCCACCTCCTCCACCCTCTCTCTCCCTTTGTCTCTCCTCGCTCTCTTTTTTTGTTCTCTCTCCTCTCCCTCCTTATCTCTCCGGGCTCCCTCTCCGGGCTGTCTCTCCCTTACGGCGATCGGTATCGCGCGCGCGCGCGACAGTATCAGTTGACGCACAGCTCGCGAGTTCTTTCGGGGACGCGCGCGGAACCGTACTCGCGGGTACCTCGACTTCGATATTTCTGCGATTTATTACGGCGCGACTTAGAAATGCATCTAATGCGGTGCACGCCGCATAGAATGCATGCATGCACCTTGGCGGGGAGGGCGAGAGCCGCGGAGAACCGAGAAGCAGCCGGAGCCGGAGTCGGCGGAGCCGAGCCGAGTCGAGTCGAGTCGAGTCGCGGCCCGCGGCGGTATCGGCGCATGCGCCACCGACAGACGCGAGCGTGTATACTCTACTCGCGCGATCTCTAGGCAAGCTGACGCGAGCTAGCGAGAGCGCGGGCGAGAGCAGATCGGCGGACAGGGGTACCTATACGGCTACGTCATTCACTGGCGTGGAGACCGGGGCATCAACCGTGCCTCCGAATCGGCCGGAGTAATAGTAAACTCAATGCTGCATGCCGGTTTTATCCCGAAAAACAAAGAAATTGTATGGAAGAAATAATGAAAATTTCAACTATTTTCTCGCGCCTCGTGAAAGGCCTTTGTAACCCTTTTAATAAACAAATGTTTGTTATTTTCAAGACGATGATTATATTAGGACATAATTAAAATTTTTCAGTCATTTCTATTCATTTTCACGTTGAAACGATTATTGTGCCCTTGATAAGACCCCCCGCGGGAGAATCAATGGCGTGCAAAAACCGTGAAACGGGTCAGCGGATTTCGCGTGTAAGCAGGAAGATTCCCCGCCTCGAGGAGGTCCAGCGCGTACGCGCGACTCGGCGCGATTAGCGATTACAGACGAAATACGGGAAACTCCCCCGCGGACCATTCGCCGAGGCCACCCACGTCAGTAATTCCGCGCGGCCTGTTAGCGCGCGATTTGGAAAAGCGCTAAAATATCCCGATGTATTCCGCGGGAGAGTTACTCGCCGTTAAATTCTTTCGCCCGGCGCTCTTCGTACGCTCTCGCCCGCGTACTCCGATGCGCCGATCCGCATACTCGCGAATACATACGTGTTCGTGTCACACGTGTGTACCGCGCGTGTGTATGCGTGCGTTACCGTGTGTTACCATGTCGGAGCATAGCCTATCCCGTAGCACTATAGCGACGGTATGGAGAGGGCTGCTCTCCGCGTTTCTCTTTCCGCCGTCTTTCCTCGGTCCTCGTCGCGGTGGGTGGAAGAGGAACAGGAGGAGGAGGAGGAGAAGAACGAGGAGGAGAGTGGTCGGGTGTATAGCCCCCCGCTAGGTACGACACTGCGCGATTTTTTGACGACCGATGAAAGTTACTCGCGAGATATTCTATTTTAAACTTTCGGCCAATAGCGACCGCCGCCACCGCCGTCGCCGTTGCGCGCCTCCGCAACCCGGCTTGCCTCACCTTCTGTCTCTCTTTCTTCCTCTTCTTCCATCTTTCTTCTCTCTGTCCTTCTGCCGTGCTCTCGCAAGAGACTTCCTACATCGCGATAATTCCTGAAAAGGAGGGAGCCATTTTGCGCGGTGCGGAGCGGCGGCGTGTCACGGACCTCCGCTTTGATTCTGCGTTGCGTCGACGCTGTGGGAGAAACAGAGAATGAGGACCCTTCGTCATTGCCGGAGGAAAACGCTACTGCAACAACGATGGTGCAACGGCCGAAACCGTTGTTTTTTCCGTTCGGCTGAATGATTTATCAGATCGGGATCGATCGGGTCGAGGGGGGAGTCGAAACCGCGCGACGCGGTTGCAAACCGACAAAACGGCGGGCTTCATTATTAACCTCCCCCTTCGTCCCCTGTGCCCCCCTCACGCTCCATCGCATTGTAATCGTTTGCGAACGTTTGATCGCGTTATAAAAAATCCAATACTTTTGTTCGCCACAAAATACAATTCGCGAGGTCCGATAACATTTTCGATAACCGCTTTTAATTGCGCTCTGTTGTTTGACGCCGCTATTGTTCCGCCTGCAACATTGCCCTATGTTAATCAACAGAAAAAGCCGGCGCGCGAAAATGTTTAGGCGCATTTCGGAGAATGACCAGTGCAGCTCGTTACATGGTGCGAGGTGCCACGCTCCCTTCGCCTCCTCCTCCTCCTTCTCCTCTTGCTCGTCCGCCCCGTCCTCCTCTTCCGCGATCGATCGTGAGCGTTGCATTCGCGTTGGTGATCTCGAGAGTGCAGGGGAAACGAAACTGTCTCACTGCATCGTGTGAAATTCGCTGTTAACCCGTTCGTCACTCCGAACTAAAACCGGCTTATGGTGAGTCGCGTTACTTTATCGTGTTACTTTATCGCATTTATAAAATTATTTTTCAGGGAGCTAACTCAAAATAACAAAAAGTAGAAAAGATTTTATGCACTACTTCTCTATCACGTTTACTAATGAAAAAAAAGGCGAGAAAACGCAAAATGTTATAACAAATGTTAATCCTTGGACCGGGAATAAATCGATTTTTTAATACAATTTTTTAATCGATCAGAGCACCGTTTTTTTGTTTATTTAGTTTTATTGGTATGCGCGCCGTTTGTAACGCAGAAAATAATTACGGCGATAAATTAATTAAAGGGAACACGGAGCGAATTCCGCGCGCTGGCCGGGATCCGCTACGGCGTCCACGGAAAAAATATCAATCGATATCGTCCGCCGGCGAAAGGAACGCGCATTCGATATTCGCATATCCGATGCGAATTCCCGGCGGGCACAGCGGCGCGGAGGTTGCCGAAAAATAATTTTCAGCTGCCTCTCGCGCGCGCGGGATAGGCGCGCACACGCACTCGCGCGGATGATCCGTTGCGTCGGGGTCCCGCGGTGCCTTTTTCTTTTTTCATCGCCCACCCCCGCCATCGCCCCGTCGTTCCCCCGGGCCACTCTCAACGGCCTCCCCCGTTGATCCCCGCACCATCCCCGTTACCGCCACCGTGTACCGTCCAGTCGCACCACCCCGCGGGATGCGCGGCGCGGCGCGCCGCGCCGGCCGCTTTTGTTTTCCTCTATTTTCCGGTTTTTCCGGGTGGGCCGCGCCGGACACACGGCGATGCCAGTAAAAGCGGCGGCGACGGTGGTGTGTGGCGCAACAAGTAGCAGATTATAAAAATCACTCGACGGCTCGGGGGCGTGCTGAGGAAAAAAAAGGAGGTACGGGGGAAAAAAAGCGTGGAGCGACGCGCGGAGGCACGCCGTTGGAGAAAGCGGGATGGCGCGAGCGAGGGCGAGAGCGGTTGGAAGCGAGATCGCGGGATCGTGAGAGCGACGAGAGTGAGCATCGCGAGTGGGAACGAGAGGGACGAAGGACTGGTGCGGAACGCGGAGGGCGCAGGAGGTGGGGCACAGAGGGGGGTACACGGCGAGTGAAAGAGGTCCGGTCGGAAGAGGGAGAGCGAGAGGGTGAGCGCGCGAGAGAGATGCCGGGCGTAGGTACACATTTATCTATACATATGTATGTTCCACCCGCCGCGTTCTCCGCTGCCTTCTCTACCCTCCCCCCGACTCCGCTACTGCTCTCCCCTCCGATCTCTACCTCGCTCTTTACCTAGCCGAGCTGTAGCGCTCCATCGCTCTCTCCTTGCCGTCCTCTTCTCTCTCTTCGCTTTCTCGTTCGCTCACTCGCTTGCTCGCTCTTTCTCTCTTCTCCGCTTATACTTCGGCTTTCGATCTCTCGCGCTCTTTCCGCCCGCGTATAAGCCGTGCGTGGCTATTTACATTAAACGCCGGTCCGTTTCCCTCCGCTGTTTCGCGGGAACACGCGCGAGTGCTAGTGGTTTGGGGGCGGCGACCATGGGGGGCGGGGGAGGGTGAGAAGGGGCTTCTCTCTTTCTCGCGCGATTCTCGCTGCGTGCGTCGAGGGGAAAATCGTCCGAAAATACTCGAACGCGAGAGGCGGCGTCGTTTCGGACGCTGTACTCGCATGTGTACAAGCGCGAACTTCCGCGGAAAAAGAAGGACCTTCTCTTCATCGGACACGCTGCGTCTCTCCCGTCTTCGTGTCTCGGTTTTCGCGGAGGCGATCGCGTCCGCGCCAACGCCGAGTACTCGCGGCGAGTGCTCGTTTGAAGGGTCCTCGACGAATTCTCGCGCGAGAAGCGCGAGGGCGTCGAAACGATCGCGCCGCGATGGCAGCGGGCGTTCGAACCCGTCATTATCGTCGGACGAGTTCGCCGTGACGTGACGCACGCTTCGGAGGCTGCCGCGCGGCCGTTCAATTAAATACGCTTTTAATTGTTTAAATATTCCCCTCGCGACGAGTCCGGGAGCGCGAGTCGGCGTCTCGTATTTTATTGTCGCATCATTCTTTACGAGCGCGCGGGCTAAACGGAAGTGCACCCCGCCTCCGGCGAGAGCGAGTCGCATGCCGCCGTCGAGGGAGCTTTCGGATCACACTTTCGGGCTTGCGAATTGACCGCGGCGGTTTAAGATCTGCGAGATCTCTCCGCGAGAATTCCGGCAGATCCTGTCTCTTTCGTAAGAATCGCGCCACGTGAGAATTTATCGACGTGCGCGTGGCCGGAGCGCAAAGCTTTGTCCGTAACGCGACGCGTCGCATCGATGCATTCGCCATGCACCGACGGCGGACTTTATACGCGCTGGCCCTCGTCCTTTCCGATCTCCAGTTGATCGATTTTCCGCGGGGTCGACGACCCCCGCGCTCGTTCTCTCGAACCCCTCGTCGCGTTCGCATACCGCGCGTTCGGCGCGCGAAGAAGAAAGGAAAGGCACACTTTCGGCGATGACCGCCGAATATTCGCTGGACACACGGCCGGCCATATTTATCGACTAGGACGCACTAGGACGCGCGCTAGATGAAACTATATATTTACTAGGAAACGCGATCAATACTCACAATTCTGATGGGACTGAACATTATCTCGCCGCGCTCGTATGCCCCGTCCGGTTATTTCCGCGTTCCGTTAAATCGCCCGCGGTCGAACGCGCTCGATTAAGCATTGTTTTCTTGCTGAAAGCGAATTTTTTATTCTCCTTTCTTTGCCGATAGACTCTTCGGCATTTAGCATTGATTAATAATAATTCAAACGAGTGTGAGTGCCAGGTAAAAATGACACATTATATTAATGTAAGTGTCATATAATGAAACGCAGTTATTAAGTTAGCAGTATTTATTCGATGTAATGCGTTCGATTGTCGCATTAAAATTCTAATTCTATGTCAATATCCTCGAATTATAGAATCGCTATAAAGTTGTTCCGTTTCGCTTCGAATGTTCGGGGCACAGGTATCGCCAATCTAACGCAGAGATTTAATGGATAAAAATACTCCAATATTCCCTTACGTGTTTATTGTTGCATGAACTTAAAATTGTACGTCGCCGAAGCGTAAATAATCGAGTTTACACGCGACGCAGAACCAGCGTGCCGCGACCGAATTAGTCGGCAATGAAAATATTTCGCTGGATCTGTCGAAATATATTGTTACAAACAACGTCCGATCCTAGCGGGTGGTTTTTATCTAACCGTCGCGCACTTGCATACGATTAAATCGTATTTCAAGCGATGACTGGCGACTATTTCCAACTCGCTGTACGGTGAATTTTATATCTCCGTCCAGACACCGACGAATAATAATTTTAACAAAATTTTATTAGTTGAGATCATTGCTATTATTGTGCGGCGCTGCGTATACCTTTTATACGCTACTTTTCCTGTATCGATTAAGACCATTAAGATACGAAAAGGTCAACGGCGACTTTCTCGGGAGACATGATTAATCCGATTTGGAAAGAACTGCAGCTGAAAATCGGCGATAAAGTCGAAGATTATGCGAACTAGTAGCGAATGTCGTAATATCTGAAATTAATTTACATAGAGATATGAGGGGAGAGATATGAATGAGGTGTAACGCGTCCTGCGCAAACAGCAATAGTCGCGAGAGAGAAAAAAAAAGATATTATTTTAGTAGAATTTTAAGAGAACAATCATTTGGCGACGGATCTTGGCATTTTCTCAGTCGGGGAATCGCGATGTCGCACGCGTCAAAAGTTCGTCGAGTGGCTAGCGGCGCCTGATCGCCATCTTGGCAGTGACGAGTGTTCGCCCCGATATATTTTTCGCGGCCGCGTTAAGCGTAAGAATAAATTGCGTCGCGATCGACTCTCGGCCGGCCGCTGCCAAGACCCGGAAAAAGGAGAGGCGGGTTTTCTAGAACGACTAAAAATAGCGCGCGCACTCTCGCGAAAATAAAATGGCAGTTCTACGCAGGCGGTGGCCGATGAGGAGGATAAGGTAGGACGTGGGGAAGGGAAGAGGAAAGCAGAAGAGGAAGAAGAAGAAGAAGAAGAAGAAGTAGGAGGCGGCGGCGGCCGCACGGTCGAGGAGAGGCAATAGGAAAAAAAGGAGGCAAAGCATCTAAAATTGGCGGGACTGACTTTGCCAATATGCGGCGATGGTGGGCTCCTATGGCGAGTACCGGTTGGAGACGGCCTCTGGACCTAGGGAGTAGGATGTGTCTAGGAAAACAAAGAGGGAAAAAAGAAGCGGAGTGGGGAAGGCGAGCGGACGAATGAATCCTCTCTCTCTCTCTCTCTCTTTATCTCTTTCGCGGGCCTGAGAAAGCGCGAACGCGTGCGATACCGGGAGATACCCGCGTACGACGTGGTATAAAGAGCATGGGATAGCTTTATTACGGATTACAATGCGATGGCGGCCCCGAAGATCCCACGATAATGACATCGCGCTATCGTGGAAGCGTATCTTCCCGCGACGAGGCGAAATATGCGGCCATAGTGACGGTAATGATATCGATATTGCGATCGGATCGAAGATACGATCTCTGGGCTGCGCGATGCGTTACGCGTTTAATACACTCCCGGACCATAACGCGGGCGACGAAACACCTTCGCGCATTAAAAAAAAAATGAAAGGCGACTTTGTGCGCGACTAAGTACCCGAGGCGACTTGTCCGTTCGAACGAGCGCCACTTATCTTAATGGTGGACTTTACGTTTAGCGCTGACAACTTTCGTGGGACGAAAGTGAGACGCGCATCATGCACATCTGCTTTTTAATAAAATAGCTCCCGATAAGTCGAACGCATAAAATAACACTCTCGGTATAGCAGGAAGTGGATATATGTAATCAGGTAAAAAAAGCGAGGCATTATTTCGTTTTTTTTTTTAAGGCGGAAACGTTTTTAATTCTTATAATATACGACAGGATCTGCTATTATAATTTATACTTCTGTCATTGGTACGACATGAAATTTATAGTTTTTAAAAAAATAATGAACATAAAGCGCAGAACTATTTAAAAATTCAACGATCAGAATCGTATCTATATGGATATTCTATAGTTTTGTTTCTGTTCTACCGAGTGCAAATCATCATTCACTTCTGACGCAAGTTGCAAGCCAGACGCAGCCGGATTTTCAGAGCGACGAAAAGATGATAAACGGAAAGAAGTGAGCCCCCTTCCCGCCGTTTCGCGGAGTCTCGTTCGCGTGTGGACCTTGCATCTAAAAGAACTCCGGGGAGAGGGATGAAAGACTGCACCATCCAAAGGCAGAGAAAGAGAGAATATAAGTCGAGGGGGGAGAGAAGGGAGCAAGACAGAAGAAAAAGCGCGAGAAAGAGAGAGAGAACGTCGACCTTGATGAAAATAACTCGTCGAACTGACCATACCTCTTGCACGTGAAGTTAAAAAATGCAGCCTCGCTGCAGAGGGGATCCTTCAAAACCGGCGACTCGGTCGTTTTTCGACTGCCCCCTCGTCAGACTTGCGTGCAGCGTGTCCGTTTGACGATTTAACACCGTCAAACATAACGAGAGAGCGTCCCGATAATTTAGCTGTTGTCACGTAATTGACCCCTACATTCTATAGACCTTTGTTCTGTGCGATGCTCGTTACTGTTTCGATTATTCAGGGTATTTCGAACCATTTGGGATCATGACGCGATGCTGGAGTATTTCCCTTTCCCCTACCCCCTCGGAGAGGAAAAAAGAAAACCGTTCTTGCACGCGGAGCTGAATTCATTGCTCGATGCGTGGCTTGGAGGATATCGAGTGGCGGGTCGCGTGGAAAGGATTTCGCGTGCAAGAGAGGCTCGAGAGGCCATGAGAGGTGAACGTGGGTGGGTTGGGAGCAGAGATCGAACGACCTCAGCTCGGACACGAACCAGAGGTAGTCCGCATTATCGACGTCGTTTTACAGGCACCATGGTGACCGATAGCGCTTTTGCTACCAACAGCTGACACATTGTGAATTCGAATCTGACTATAATCCCAAGTGGTTCGCTTCCCGGCTGTTCTTTCTCATTACGATATTGTTTAAATTAGAATTTAACAAGTCTTATTACGTTAGCTTATAGTATTATCAGTGCTACTCCGTAAAAAAATTAATCGTTTAATTTGTTTATCGTGTATTTCGTGTAACGAGCTCCAGTTAACTGATCGTGGCCAAAATTAAATAAATGGCTATAGTGCGGGAACAGTTTAAACGCAACAACAAAAAAGTTATATTCTTACCATAGATTTGCAAAACGAAAATATTGTCAGTGAATTGACAATGTCCCACTAATATCGCAGAATTTTGTGTGACATTCCCGCGCGAAGCCTTCATCGGTGCGTCGGGTACAGCGTACAGATTTTGCACAACAATACAACGGGATTTGCGCTGCGAACGAGTTTTTACTATCATCAGTCATCAGGCAAACGGCGAGATCTCATATTTACCTAACATTGCAGGTAGAGCGTGTGCGCTCGCGCAGATAAATCATCATCGTCTGGTGTCACGCAGGGGGGGGGAGCATATAAATATAAATACGAACCTGTCATCACCACCACCCCACAGCACCGAGGGCGAGCACTTTTTATCTCGTGTTTCGATGCCGTTGCATCCCCATTACCGCCACACACGACGACCCCCGACAAAACGGTTCGTAAAAAAGGTATCCTAGAAAAAAGCCACTTAAGGGTGTCATGATTAGGGGTTAGTTAAAAAAGAGAAAAAAAGGGGTAGCGATAGTTTTCCCTGGCAGGTTGTGTTTTTTTTTGGCTATCGATTTTTATGCACCTGGCAAAAAAACCGGCTCAGGGGTGTCGCGGTTTCGAAGGGAGACTAGTTTTTTTTTTAGGGGCGGGTTGCGTTAACCCTCGGAACAAGGTGCACTCCTGGCAAAGTGCACAAGTTTCCTCCAAGCTGGAAGTAGCGCGACGTCTTTATCGGGATAATGGGAGAGATAATAAGACTTGACGTAATTATGTAATAAATAATCGGATATCGTTTTGCTAATTACGACGTTTAATCAATAGTTGCCTATCTCCTTGCTCTTGGCTCCGAGCTACGTTTCGCGAAGATTCGAAAGATTCCTGTTTGATCCGTAAGTACGTCAACACAAAGGCAGTCGCGTCGCTGTCTTAACGTCCACTCTTCGTTCGCTGAAAATTCAAAATTACCCGAGGCAGAGTCTCGCCGCCGTGTACTCTGCAAATTAAATAACATTGCAATGGGTTAACGAAGTGTAGACTCTGTCGCTCGGACGCCTATCAGGGCGCCCACCCCCCGCGGTTCTGGGTCCCCCTCGCCCTCTGTCGCTCGTTTCGCCCCTTCTCCACAATTTACCATCTAAGTGTCGTCCTCCTCGCCCCCACCTGGCGGCCTATTTTACCCCACTTTCCCGTCTTTTCCCCTCTTTCGCCCTAGGCTGGCCATCCCATACACCTTCCCACCCCCACAACTTATCCCTACCCCGTGGTCTCACCCCTTGAGGAAAAATAAGCGGCCGGACACCTTACCGGTCTTCACTAGCTAAGCCACGATTGGTCGATCGTCCGTAATCTGCAGGTAAAGTCTGCGACATCTCTCAATGGAACCTATTGAAAACGTGACAAATAGTATTGCGAGCAAGAAATGTTACAACACATTATTTATTAAGTATCTATAATGTAATAAGCGAATGTCTTATTTTGTTTTTGTTTTTGGATTAACTTTTTTATAAGCAATAATCAGCTTGACGGAAAGAGTTCATCGGGGAATAGATTGCAAGAAACGTCAAATGTGTTTTCACAGAGCGTCGTTGCTATCTTGCAGATAACAACACATAGATTATGTTTACTTAACACGATAAAAGTCACTTATATTAAAATATTATTTTTAAAATATTTGTTTTTAAAATTTTTAATATTTCCGCATTAAACATCTGATAAATCCAGTTAATGGAATACACAATTACGTTTCCGCGTTTCTTTTCAGTACTTCGACAAACGTTATACAATTTGATTCGACAACGTTGACATATTTATTTATTACGTGGCAAGTGAATTAAGCGTGACGGTAGTGCACAACCGATTAATGACTTAAAATATTTATTTTCTAGTTAACTCTGATTTGTTTGTGGTGTTAGCATGAAAAAGGGCGCGCCTTGCCGACCGATCTGTTAAATGATAATTATATGCTCGGATAATCGGGAACGTCGATCCCGCGGAATAAAAGGCAAACCGCGCGTCGCAAATGTTTGGCGAATACATCGCGATCGACGGCAGACGGCCGCGCGCAAACCGCACACGCCTCCGTCCATGAAATCTCGTTAACCGTTTAATTATTTGCGCGTGTTGAAAAGTTAAACGGTAGAGATTTTTGCCCGCGTCGTCGACGCTTATCGACAGAATACGCAAATACGTGCACCGGTCAATTTTTTATTTATGCCCCTACTATTTTATCGGATAGCCACGCCATTAACGTTGGTCACGGTGACAATTTTTATTCGGAGTGAAATGGTGGTATGGCGAACGATTCAATTCCCTTTTTTCTCTCAATTGAATTGTGTAAACTTTGCGAATGAAAAAAAATCTCCCGCTTCTAGTCGTTGTTTAGAATAATTCTTGACAGGTCCCGAGTGAGTTGAGAGTGACAGGCTTCCGTGGCATGTATCCGGGTCGAGAAACTCGACCGAAAATCGAAATGCAAATGTCCCAGGACCCGTCTCCCTCCCCGGAGGGCTCTCTAAATCTCTCGCACGTTTACCGGCCGGCTCGGTTGTTTATTTTTTAATTAAAGTCTTCCGCGGAGGCAGCTTCTCTTGAAGCGGTGGCGGGATTAAAAAAGGTCCCCCGGAGTTATTAAGCTAATAATGTGTCTCGTGCCGCGTGCCGTACCTTCCGTGCGTAGATACGGAACGACAAGGGAAGATAGAGAGGGAGACAGATTCAAAGAGGAAGAGCGAGAGAGACGGGAAAGGGTCGAGGAGGAAAAAAAGGTTAGCTGCGAAGGTTTAGGCGAGGGATAAAGAGAGAGGAGACGAAAAGGCAGCTAAAGAGAGAATTGAGAGGCAGCGTGGGAAGATGGTTGGTCGAAAAAAAAAGAGAGGGTCCAGGACGCAAAAAATCACTTCGGCACGCGTGCACACCTCCGCCCTGATCCTTTCATCGGGACGGTCCTCCTGACGGTTACGAAAGTTTGCGAAAACGACGACTCGGCTTTCCGAAGTGACCTGATGCCTCGGCATGTGGACAGGCGGTCAGTTCGTGCGACTATCCATATAACGCGGAAGTTCTCGTCGAACGTCACTCCTCGACCTTGTGAAAAATAAATGCAGTCGGATTTATCTTGTCGGGACGAAACGTATGACGGGTTTTCGTCGCGTCTTTCTAAAACGTTTCGTTTCTGATTTTCATTTTAAGCAGTTTACTGAAATTGTGCAAATATTTATAAAAACAAAAGATTGGTTAAAAAATTGTTAGGTATACGTTAATACGTAGTCAATGATAGTATATTACTTTTAAAAGATTTTGATTGATAGTGATTAATCATAAAAATAGAAGAATTTATATATACCGCTTGATTATTCTTTATAAAAGGTTATCTTTGAAACTCCGCAATCAAAAATAGCTAGAGAGTTTAATCAGATACGACTTACATATATAATTCGTTACCTCATGAAGCTTACGCAGTTGATCCACACACAAAGCAATTGTACTTTGAAGAAAATGAAACGACAATGTATAATTGATACAAATAAAATGTCGAGTCGTGCTTGAGGCATGAAACTCGAACAAAAAGGTGACTTAATGCACTCCGAGGACGAGAAATCTTTCAATTATAATATGAATGTTTCAGACGCAGTGCCGACTGCGTCCTTTATAACACGGAATTTATATCCCGGCGTATCGAGCCATTTTCCTCGCCCATGATGCAAGCGCGCGCGTTTGTCGCTATTGTAGATGTTTCTGAGAGAGGCTCGTGCAGATAGGAAGATGGGTAGGTAGAATGAGAAGGTAGGATGGAGAGGATAGTAAAGAATGACCGGACTTCGTGGCGGAGTGGAGCGTGAAATAAATTCTCTATTATATTGGAAATTTGTTTTTGCCGCAACGCGAACATTTGTATTCGTAATCGAAGTGAGTATATAAACGTTGAGAAAAATAAAAGATTGGAGGAACAATATCGTGAAATCAAATTTTTGACAAATTTTTTGAATTCTCTCTGCGACATACAAAGTATTTTAGTTATTTAACTTATTCAGAGATGTTATAAATTGTTGAAAAATGTGTCAAAAAAATACATCCGATTAATATTTTTAAAATGTGTGATAATAATGATATAGTGAATGCTAGCTGCAATATAAATAAATAGGTTTAATAGATACATATATTTTGGGAATTATTTATCGTAAATAAATCGTAGGAGGTAAAAATGAAGAAAAAAATTATAATTTTATATAAGTTTATTAATTGCAAGTACAAGCATTATATGCGTAATAATGCAATGCAATAAAATTAAGTCAAGTCGCATCGATACGACGTCGTCGTGAGCGAAAAGAAGTCGCACGACAACGTCGAGACGGAGTAACGAACAACCGAAATGAGAAAACGAAGGCCGAAAGGGGCTGCAAAGAATGGCCGGAGGCTGTGGAAGGATGGAGGAAGGAAGGAAGGAAGGTCCGCTCGGCTGTATCTCACCCCCTCGGCCCACCCGCTCCTCCTCCGTCGCCCTCTTGCCTCTTCCTGGCCGTCATCTCCGGGGCGATTTTCCACGGCACCTAAGAGAAGGGGCCAATGAGACGCTGGGCGTCGGTATTGATCCGAGGCGTCGTCCAGGAGACGCCCGCTCCAAGACGCCCGGCTTGCCCGGCGCGAGAGAGCGGCCCCGCAGTTCGAGATAAAAGGACGAAAGCCGCTCCTGGAGACGAGCCGCGGGTCCTTCCGCCTTCCGTGTGTCCTGTATGTCCGCATGAAACCTCGTATATGATCCGGCGTGGCCCGCGCTCTCCTGTCTCCCCTCAGCGACCACGGTACTACAAGTTACGTCGGACGCCGTGCCGGCGACGCGAAGTCCTTTGTTGACGGTAATCCTGCCGTGGCCGCCGCATCGGCCGACCGAAAAGTGTATCGAAATGACTGTTTTCATCTCTAGGACAATATCCTTTATTTCTTTTTTTTTTCGAACGAATTAGCTCCATCACTTGATTGCCGATATGAACCCGTTTTAATCGTTTATTTAACTTGAACGAATAAAAACCGAGAGAAAAATAGAGGTCTTTCGTTATATTCTTACGACAATTGAGATATATCTAAAGATTAATAATTATTGTTATTTTTTAGGTCATTGCATTATGGCCTTAAACTAGGGCAATAATTTTCAGCAGATTTCTCGAGTCATAGTTTAATGAACCATGAGTAACATCGTATCATAAAATAAATTCTATATTTTTAAGATATTACAAATATGTGATAAGCATTCTTTTTCCACACTTGTTATCTCCAATGAAATAATATTTGTGAATCGAGTTTGATTCGGCTCGAAGAGAAAGCCCGATCATTTCTTTAGATCGAACATCGTCTTGTTCGGTACGTTTAAAATTAATTATATACTCCGTTATCAATCACATCCGGTTGCCGTGACAACCTAGCATATCCCTTGCCGTATCACAACGGCCTCTTCAATAGCGCGGGCTCGCTCTCGTTCGCGTATGACGAGTATATACCCGACGAACAAATACTGCACCGAATTGGCGAAAACACTCCCGTCCCGCCCGAGAAAACACCGTCGACACTTCTCCCGGCCAAATGAAACGAAAACATGTAACGCGAATGACAGAGTGGAACATAAAATCATCGCTCATCCGTGTGTCAGGTTGTTTCTCCTAATCAGTCAACTTCGCACTTCGTTAATATCGTTTTCGTCTAAAACGTGCATTATTCGTTTCTATTCTTCTTCGCGTAATTTTTACCATATATCTTTAAAAGACGTTATAGTATTACTTTATTATAAACTCGTGATCATTTCACGATTATTTATCATAATTATTTTAAATCGATCGGTAATTTGCGCGTTTAATAAATTATGATAGGTATAATCTCAGCGAAAACGTCTCATCGCGTTCTTTCGTTCGATCGCGAATAAAAGTCTCGCTACGTGAAAAGACTTTTCTTCGCGTTTTTGTTTCTCCTGTCAAGCTGAGAGAACGCCAAAATATTCGACAGGCTCATGGTGCGAGGCGACGACATTATTCCGCAATCCGCACGACGATCTTGGCCGGTGTAAAAGGATATCCGAAAGAATTTCCAATGCACGTGCGATGCCTAAGCTTTCAGCGCGGGTGGCGCGCGTCGGGACGCCGTTCCTTTTATTTTCCTTCAATTTCCTTCCTTTCAGGTTTCCCATCAGCCTTTCCATTAATATTAAAACAGGAGCGTAGCCTCGCGAGGGCTGTTTCAAAGAGGGTGGCGGTGGTGTTTCAGGCCGCGCACAGCTCTGTCGAGGTACTAACCGGCAAGGACGAGGGTGGGGAGTGAAGGACCACGGTGAGGGCGGGCTAAGGGGCGTTCGGCTCGTTTTTCATCTTGATCTTCTAGAGTTACCAATTTGAACCAGCTAGACCCATCATCTCGCCCCGCTGCCCCGTCTCTTTATCGTGACTCTCGCGTAGATAGGTGTGGTTAATTTTAAGGGCAAGTTTCTAAGAATAATCCTTTACAGATATATGCAGAGAGGGAGAGAAAGAGGGAGTAGCGTTTCGTTTTAGTAGTAGAAATTAATTAATATTCCCAAGTATATGCCGTAACGTAATTGCGGTTATTGTATCTATATCTTCGAATCAACCGAAGAAGCTCGGCAAAGACGTTTCGTGGGAAAGCCTTCGGTTCTTGGCCGGTAGCTCGCGATTATTTATCGTGACCTGACCCTTTCTTACGTAACCCTCGCCGTGAGCAACCCTTCAGGATAGACCAACGGTCAGCGAACCCCCGGTTTCGGCATTATGGGAACCGGTTTTTCGAATGCGCGCGCGTACGGCTGCAATTTTTCCGGAGAATTTTTATTCGCGAAACCCGTTCGACTAGTCGACCGAACGTGTGTCCAGGTGGTCACTTCCTGGCCACCCCAGTCTGGGTCATTCTTAACTCCCCTCCCGGTTGCCCGCTACTTCTCAATTCCGCGGCACGATTTGCGAGGACGTAAATGCGCTTCATGAATCCTCTGTCACGTTTTTCATTGCTACATATATACAAGACCGAAATGATTTTAACATTTTTAGCAGCTTTTAAAAACAATTCAATTTTTCCGATTGAATATTTGATACTGCATACGGGAAAATGATTTTTACAACCCGGGAAAAATGCGATGACTGTCGATCGATACGATAAAATATATTTTATCGTATCAATGACATCAAAACTTTCAACCTCTGATTTTTCGAGCCACATCCTGTTCCACCTGTTGTAATTAATCGGGCTTATCGTATAACTAAATCGAAACTTATATGGATAAATATTCAGCCGGATATCCACTGCGCATAATACGAGCGGTTGATTTTATGGGTAATATATATGAGAGCGGGAAGTTCGGTAATTAATGGCTTTTATTCGAGAGCGGCGAACGAGTGAAATAAACTCGATCGCAAGTAATTCGAACGTCGTGCCAGTCTATATAAAGCCTTATAAAATTTCTCCACGCTCGATAGTTTCGACAATGGGGCTTAATTAAATTCTCCGTAGCCTAGCCATTAATTATTTTTTTCTCATGATTACGTATTTTTATATCGCGACCGCGCTCATCGCCGAATAAGTCTCAAAACGATGAAATGACAGGTCAAACTTGCGAGTATATATTATGATTACGACTTTGATACTCGTGGCGGAATTTTCAGCCGTGGCGGATTAATGTTCCGCGTCGCCATTAATCTTGATACTCGGCCGCGATGCCCGCCGCTTTTTGTCGTCGTGCCCGAAACTAATGCGCGCGATTTCACGTCTGACAAGACGTTGAGAAGGTTAGCTCGCCTCTTCAGTGTTTTACATTTGCATTCGATGGCAAACCGCGCGGGGCGGCGGCGGCGGCGGCGGCAGCGGAAGGCGGTGGCGAGAGGCGGCGGAGAAGGGCGAGGTGGTTGGGGGGTGATGTTTTGTAAGATCTGCTCGAGAGACCATTCGTCTTAGTATCTGCCTCGGGGGGCGGTGAAATATAAGCTAGATCTACGAGAAAGATAAATGAATCCATCCTCCCGCGCCTCCCGCCGCCCCGTCTTCCGCCCGTTTCCACCCTTACCTTCCTTCCACCCTGCCGACGCTACCCTCTCGCAAGACGAGAGAAAACCACCCGGGACAAGAGTATCGTCTTCGCCGCTTTCTCCTCACTCGAGGAACGCGTAAAAAGGGGGGCACACCTCGATTACGCCGATTATAACGACTTATCCGTCGTGGCGCGTGTGCCATTTGCGAAATGACGTCGCAAGTGGCACAATTAATCATATCAAATTACGGCGACCGTACGAGGAACGTGCAATAAATACAACGTGGAGATAAATCGAGAGAACGAAGGGAAGAAGGCGGATGATGAGTGTCTTAAAAGTGGGCCGACAGGTGGAGAAGGCGAAACGGTGCGCAAGGTGCGTAAAAAAAGCGGCGCAACCGCCGGGGAACGAGATTCAATAGAGGGATCGCGAACGACAACGGAAGAAGAAGAAAAAAAAAGAAAAACAAACAATTCCGGTGGCAAAGAAGAAGCCGACGGCTTCGAGTCTGGCGGCGTCTGCGAAGTCGGCGTCCGCCCTCTTTCTCTCCCGCCGGATAAGCATCGCTTTGCATACGATCGCCATTTTGCGGGGAGCATAATTTAAATTTCGTTCTATTGTTTTGTCGCTCTTCTTACCCCCCCTCTTGGCCCACCCATCCTTGGAGCGGAGTCTCGAGTCGCCGGCTCCGGGGGCCACCCTCGCCCCACCTTCGTCACGCAACCCTTCGTGCACCACCGCGCCGTGCCTTCGTGCAACCCCCTTCGTGCCGCTGCTACCGCCACCGCCACCGGCATGGTGGTGTTGCCGTACCCCAGCGGCAGCGGCAGTGGCGGCCATTTGCATGAAATTAGAATCAGAATTTTCTTGCCGGAAAATTGGCCCCTCGCCGCCCAGCCATCTCGGCCGTGACTGCGAAAATTTTAATTAATTCGTCGCCGAGCATGTTGTCGCAACGTTCAAGATTTAGGCTCCATCCGCATCCAAGAGATCGTAGATCGTATCGTTCGAGCCCGATAAAACGTCTCGCGAGCGTCTTGTTTTAAATATATTCATCATATATATTATAGTGAATATATTACATTACTATACATATATATACTATTCGCTTCTCTCGGAAGGAATTAAATTAGATATGTACTGAGTATATTATATACAGTTATATTCTCTAACTTATTCAACTTTGTTCATACTTTACAAACAATTAGAGACGTTGTTCCACAAAAAAACGCATATCTGTGATATACTTATTTCTATACATTACAATTTTTATATCGCAACCATTCAATCGATACTGAAATCGCGTATATTTGATGGTTCGTTACATCCACACATGTGAAGTGAATCTGATTTACATAAATAAAAGCTTTGCGACGCGAAGTTCTGTCCAGGATTTTTCAAGACGAGCAACATTTTTTATAAATGCAATTTATTAATTTTAAACGGTGCGTCATGTAATTACGACGTATCGGCGATACTCACCGGTGCCGGCTGTAAGTATCTCACCATCGCATTAAAGCTCGCAAGCTCGTTATCTGCCGCGGAAGGCACGATAGACCCTCGGCTCTCTGGCGAAAGGCAATGTACGTCTCCACCCGTGGAAGAGGACCCGCGGAGTGTTTCATAGCGTTTAGCCTTTATGGCGTGCGGTTCTCTGCAGCCATCTCTCGAGGTAGGTAGCTCGTCGTCGAGACCTCCCGCCACCCCCGCGCGCGCCCTGTTCCCGACCGCCTCTGCGCACCGGTCCTCAGCCTCTGGCTCTCTCTCGCAAGCTCGACGCCGCGCTACGGCGTTACGCCGCGGGAACAATGGACCGAAATAAATAGCCCGTCTTTCGTCTTTTGTTTCTTGGGGGTCCATTGTTGCCGCCCGTAGATAAGAAAACAAGAGACTCTGTCGCCGTGTTTACGAGCCCCGGCCCCGGGGCTCTCCTCCTGGATGCTGCGGCCCCCTTTTTGCCTCGCACGACGGCACGGCACACACCGCCACCTCCGGCCACCACCGTCACCGCTGCCGCGATACCGCCACCGCCTCCGTTACCGCTGTCGCCGCCACCTTCCACCTACACGCGCCGCTTCTTCCTTCGCAGCCGCCTCATCTTCTCTCTCTCTCTCTCTTTCTCTCGCTTCCTTTCGTCTTTCGTAATCCTTCTTCGCGCGTCGCGCGACGTTCTTCGAGATCCGGCTGACACTACACCGGCGTCACTGCTTCATTCCACCTGTCTGCCACATACCGTAAAACTGCGCGAAACTCACGCTCGCGGATTTGAGGTATCGAGATTGGCGAGGTTGTCCTGACGTCCATTACAATTGAATTGCACGATCTATCTTGGTGTACGTTTTATTTTAAAGCGATATAGACATACGTTCGTTGACTTTATGTCCGACTTAATGCAGCGAGTCTAATTGTCTTTTTTTAGAACTAGATTAAGAAAGACAATTATTCAAGAAAATAATTTCTAAAGTTAAGATTGTGAAATGCATTTCTCTTCCTTTATTTACCAAAATGAAATGAATGTTTCTGTTCAAATACGGTTTGAATGAGCAAATGAAAGATCTTAGATAAAACGTGCCGATGGTAGAGGAACGACAGGCCAAAAATCTGAATTAGCTGCAGTTACCGTGTGAACGAATTTAATCAAATAAAACTTTCCTGAATTACGGCTATCATAATTTCGTTTCGTATAAAACAGAAATTCCTCAATTAAATGATTTTCTCAACTTCGAGTTAATAACTGACGTTTTACGCGCGATCGCTGACAATTTCAATTTAACGGCGAAAGATCCAGCGGAACAAATTTCGAAAATTTAACGTTTATTTTAATATAATATAATATATATATATATATATATATATATATATATATATATAATATATATATACACGCACCCTTTTCGACATGCCAACTGCATCACATTCGGAATGTCGTCGAAGATGGTACTTAACGATTTCTGTCGTACTTACTGGATCGCGATGCTTGCGCATTCGCGCATTCGAGCAAAGGGACAAGGGGGGAACGAGGGGGGCATCAGTCCTTTATTTCGGTCCAACAATAGAAAAGAATCAGTGTCACAGAATGGTTTAGCAATGGCATTGCGAGCGGGGCATTCACGAACGTTTCTGACCGGTGTGTGTCGGCCCATGCACACGCACCCCTGGACATGCTGGACACCGGACAGCCGTGGTCCCGTTGGCCGGGGGAGCCTAATTTCGAAAACGGTAAACTGGTTTGTCCAGTTTCCACCTTTATCCGTTCCTTCGGCCTTCCTTCCTTCCTTCCGCGCTGCGCGCTCGTAGGGTGGCCGTGCGGCCGACTGGACCCAAAGAGTGGAGGACGAACGGGGGAACGGGGAGGGACCGTAGCGGCGGTCACTTTTTCGACTTGGGGTCCAGTCGGTCAGTTCCCATTAGACACACGACACTGGTCATAGTTATTCACGATTTTTCGCGACGATCGGTCGCTCGGTCGTGTCACGAAAAGTGCGACTTCTTTGGATTCTTCCCGGACTTAGAAGGGTTATACTTCGTGACAGTGACATGTGCTCTCGTGAAACATAGATTGTTGAGGATGTTGCTGCGAAATTGTATAAAGATGGTGCTTGAATGAAACAACAACATCTAACTTGATCTTTCGCTGACTCTTACGATTAAAAAAATTTGTAGAGGATAATTAATATCATAATTAGTAGTGAAAAATTGCGGGAAAAAATGCTATCATTGATAAAGATATATTGAAGCTATCCGAGCGAGTTTAGTTCGAACTGTTGCTTGTTCTTCGAGACGGAAGGAAGCTGCGAATGAGGCCGAAGTTTGGTGGAAACTCGCGACAGAGACAAAAAGGGTTCTTGGAGTTTCTTCCTGACTCCTCGATCTCCATCCGTGCACCCTCGCGCGATTCTCTCACTTTCCTCGGGGCTCCTCCGTTCCCGAGAAGCTCGGTGTAATTCAAATTCGGTTAATTCCGGTGATTTTTCAAAGTTTCATTAGACGCCGCCGGGCGGTAGGAGGTGGCAGGGGGAGACGACCGGGAGAGACGTAGCCCCCGCGGGTGAAGTATGGCCCCATACTTTACTCTGCGGTCGGCGAAGGCGTCTTAGGCAACTAAGGAATCCTGGAATAACAGGACTTGCGAGACGAG
This sequence comes from Temnothorax curvispinosus, assembly GCF_003070985.1. NCBI lineage: Eukaryota > Metazoa > Arthropoda > Insecta > Hymenoptera > Formicidae > Temnothorax > Temnothorax curvispinosus. The sequence continues at coordinate 76,480 of NW_020225118.1, read as the reverse complement.
GCGATGGTGGGTGGATGAGGGAGGATGAGAAGGAGGAGGGAGGAATATAAGGGAGGTGGGTTACACCGGGGCAAAGGATTGCCGCGCGCGGTTAGGCGGGGGTGCGGCGAGAGGGCACGGCCGGAAGGAGATCTGAAATTGAAGCTACCTCGATTTAGATTAGATGAATTTATATCGCTCGCCGGGAAAATCGCTTGCGGCACCCCCCCGAACATCTGGAAGTCGCTTTCTTTGAACAAAATGGAGATCCTTCGATTTCGCGACGAAGGGGGTGTGGATTTTTTTTCATTCATCAATCTCGTTTCTTAAATACAGAATGCATCCAAAGAGAATCAGCACACACAATTTACCGTCTTTCACTTCTCTTTGGGTCTAGATTCTATAAGAAATTGTTACTTCGAGAAGAATATCGATAAGGTTTCTATAAATGTAATATATCGGAATATAATGAGAGAGATAAACCCTTATACAGTTTGAATTTTTATACCAAGCGGAACCAAAAGACAATCTTAGAATGATGTTTGCAAGATAAAACGAGCGTCCTACAATCTGTCGTAATTTATAGTCGTCATAAATATCGTTCAAATTACAGTCCGATTACTTGCGAGACTTTCCGGTTGCTCGCCGGTCATCATCGTAATGAGGCCACGCGGCGACGGTGTACCGGGTGGCGGGATTTTTTTTCCTCCCAGAACGTATGCGAGCGAAAGGCGGCGGGCGTACATGCGTGCACATGACGCGACATCTGGCCTCCTCCGATGAATCGTGATTTTTTCACCTAGTTCCCGGATTTTTCAGCACGACTTCCTCTCCGGTGTCCTTCCGGTCACCTTGCCCGACTACCTCGCCGAACCGGCGCGGCGCGGGCGAGACGATTGTCTTGCCCGCACGGATGATGGTCCCGCCTCTGTCGTCGCTCTGTCGCAAATGCCACGTGTCGTCGCTCCCATCATAAATAAGTCACGATAGAAACGGCTCGACAATTTTCTACCGTCGGCGCGGAGGGTGGTAACTTTGTAGCATTCATCGTGACGACGGGAAGCAACCCCTTCGCGTGCCAGCCATGGTCATTCCACCATCTTCCTACGCTACAAGGGCTACGAAAGTACTGAAATTACGCTAAATTGCTTCGGGAGGCGGTTCCACACTCGCGTGGCGTCGGCGCGAACCACGCGAAAGAAGCACCCGTGCAATTGTCGTGCGCGAATAACACGGTCTCGCTGTTACCGTACTTCGCGATTGGCACGTTGCGGCCGTGTTTCCTTGAATCTTGTCCGTTCCGCGTTTTACGAGGAATGAATTCCTCGAATGCGATACGAACGTAAAGAGATGCAATTACAGGCATTAAGGGTGAGACACGACGAAGGGTCATTATGCGATCCCTGAAGAAACTAGCGCGGCGGCTGGCGCGAAAATTCGCTGACGCCAGCTGCTTCCCCGTTGAAAGAATTTCCTCGAGGATCGTTCCGGAGGGTGGCATTCCCTTTCGCCCCTCCCTCCCCGCCTTTGCTCCCGTCCAACGGTTCCGCGCAGTCGAGAGGAGTCCTTGGCGAGGGATGGTTTTAATGATTTTTGGGGGTTGCCAGGAATGGCACCCTTTCTACGGACGGGCGAAGGCGGGCGCGGAGTACGGGGAATTTTTAAGCCCTTACTTTCGGTAGGAACCCTCTTCTCCAGTACTCTCATCGTAGCCCTTTCTCCGCAGCTTTTACCCCGGCGAGAAAACCTGGGGGTGGTTTGTTTCGGCAGTATAGCGTAGAGCGGACGGGGCGGGCGGGCGGCGGGCGGTCGGGGGAGACGGAAGAGAAAGACTTGTAGTCCGGGGGTGGTTTAGTCAGTCCTGCGCGAAAGATGGCTGGCAAAATGGAGGGATCTCTTTCTATTATGCCTCGTCCCTTGGCACCGGCCTCTCTATACGCTCCGAAGAACTCCCTTATCGATCTCCGAAAAACGGGACACGCGGTATGGAAAGGAGAAAGAGTCTCCGAGATCTTTGATCGTCGATAGAACGAATGACAATATATTCTTCTTCCCTAACTTGATTTTTAATCATTTCCTTTCAGACGATATATGTTAATATACGTAAACCAAAGAAAATATAAAGATAATTTTTAATTTAAAGCATCTATATTTAATTACGTTTAAAAAAAAGGTATTATCTTATTAATTTGTGCACTAGACTCCTCTCAGGAAGAAAATGGAAGGAAACATATTTTATGCAGAGTCGGGAAGAATTTTTAATATTTATTTTCGAACAATAGAAGAGTGAAGAAGGCGTAATTTTCTTTTTTACAATTTTTTAAATCTTTAATTAATTTATTAATCAAATATTTATAAAAATAAAGACTTTGTGCACATGAAAGAATAATCGACAATCGAAATAATGATATTAATACTGCATTTAATAAGCGGATAGTTTTAAAATCTGGCCGCGGAAACCAACACATTTCGCAAAACTTCTTTTAAGCAATTACGATCGCGGCATATGGGAAGGTAAAATTTTTGTCGGGACCGCGGTATCTCATTTTTCGCGGCCGCGGTTCGTCCGTAACCGTTCGCGAGTTGAGGAGATTAAAAAAAAAGGAGACGAAACTCTGAAAAAGTCTCGGACCGTGCGTTGATGATGAAGCGCGGAAAACGGCTGCGGAAAAGCGCCGTGCGATTTTCCTCTTCGTAGCCTCCTCTCCTCCTCCTGCTCCTCCTTCATCTCGTCCTCCTCCTGTCGGGAAAGCGGCGGGGAGGAGTGCGCGGAAAGTCGCCTTCATTAGTAAACTTTCGTTTAAAATTTCTGCCGTTCCGCGAGTAAGGGGTGGCAGGGGAGAGGGAGAGGGACGAGGAACGACGCCGAGCAAAAACAAACGTGCCCCTCCACCCAAACTCGATTTTAACTTTCGAGATATAATTAATTTTTCGAGACCGTGCGCGGCCCCGCGCGTGTATCATCGCCGAGAAAAAGAGGATACGGAACGAAAGGAACGAACGAGTCGTAATTATCTCGAGACGGTTTTACCCAACGGATGAAATGAATAGTCCGCTGGGTTTTAGCGCTCTTTAACATCGTCGCTTTGTCGCTCTCTACCAATTTTATAATACTGGAAACTATGTGCATGATGATATTTTGAAACTCTCTATTAATCCCGTTAGAGTAATAAATTTAGTAATTCTAGAAATCATTTAAATTGTTCGTAATTTGTCTCGCATATTTTATACAGAACGCACCAATTAAGTTTAAAGGGCTGAAAGGATATAAATGTTATATCAATAAAGTAATAGAAGGTTTTTAAGATAGGGTTTTATGTGTATCGTGTCTATAAATTTAAGACATTTACGTTAGTTCCTCCAATATGCATGTAATTTATATCGTAGCGAAAAGAGAAGCTTTGAAATGAAATAGAGGAGCGCATTAAACCAAAAACAAAAAAAAATCCTTTTGCTTGACACGTCATGAATTTTGTAACTTGCGTCGCTTCGGTAGCCGTAGTACTCTCATTCTCGAAGCGACCAGGGTGTGCGCCATGAAATAAATAGTAACGGAATCCTGTGCGAACTCACCACAACTACCATCTCACGCCATACGACGTGAGAACCCATAAACCAGGAATAACAAGCCGAGAGACGAGAAACCACCGGAGCTTCTCGCATATACACGTCGAAAAAGTAGCGGCATGGTCGAAGTGTTTGCATAACGTATACGGCGCAAAAATATTATCCGGACGTAATTCGAGAAAATTACTCCCGTGCATTTGAGAAAGAAGAACGACGACGATTATTAAGTAGAAAAACGCGAGCTAGAGTTGTACACCTTACAGAGAAGACGTAATATTTCTAAGTTATATTTATCATTCTCAAATTATTCTCGTAATTGCTCCCTCTTAAAAGGTCCTCGTGTAAAGTTTGCTCAAATATTTGCGAACGTAAATTTATTTACGAAGTAAAATGAGCCTGGATAATCGCGACGTTAGATGTTACAGTGAATAAAAGTGGATTCTTACGTACAAAGCGAGATAAACGATGTCGAATAATATTGCGAAAATCTTCGGGATTAATGCAGGAGTTCTATTTCGCGCGTGAATCTTAAAGAATATCTCGAACTCGTTCCGTCGTAAGGAAATTCGGATGATAATAATTTATCAGTATTTTTGCGTCCGGGAGAGACCAACCATTCTTACGGGGTGACGTTCTCGCGCTTACGGTGTGAAATCGAATTATTATCGGCGATCCTTGGCGTAATTCGATAACCGTTCGTCGGGAGAAAGCGAAGAATGATCTTTCCGTCTCTCCTTCTCCGCCTCTTGTTTTCCCTTTCTCTCATCCCGTGACTCGGCTCGCTCTATAGCGGATTAGCAGCCATCGCGAAGTGCCCGCTGAATTATTCACGGGGATGAAATATTGTTAAAGTGAGGTTTGTATGCAATTTTAATGCGAAAACGGTCGGCCAGAATGGAAAGGATATTCTTCGGATATCGCCTCATCGATTTCGCGGCTCGTTAAGCCTCGTTCGTCGCGAATCTTAGGATGAGTTTTGCATTTTAATGAAAACTTAAGAAACGCTACATTTCTAATTAACATATTTGCCACAAGCTGCGCGTAGAACACGCCATTATGCATCGTAGACGCGTAATCCACGCCTCAATAATATTTACTGCCAATTTAAATTCTCGAGTTCGGCCGTTTATGATTTTTTCCGTCATATTTTTTAATCGTAAAATAATTCGAAACGGACAAGCGTCTTGTGATTTGACGCTATCGTGACATGAAGGTACTAACAATACGGAATAAGAAAATGATGCGCAAATGATGGCAAGGAACGGTGACGATGACGCAGTGGACGGCGAGGCGGGGACGAGAGCTTGCATGAGCCGAGAGGGAAAGAGAGCTGAGGATGCACGCACAGCCAGGTTTCTGCGGGCCTCCGCATTAAAACGAGAGGCGAATTCGAGTCTGGTAAAGTTTTAAATGATTTTCGCCGAAGTTGCCTCGCGAGTTGGTTTATTAGGAAAAGTCAATTTGCCCAGAGAGCTGAGCGAACGAGCGAGATCGACGTGGAGCGAGAGAGGAGGTAAAAGGAAAGAGCGAGAAGGAGCCAAAGGAGAGAGAGGGCGAGGGAGAGGAACGATGCTTTAGCAATGACGAAAAGGAAGAGAGAGAGAGAGAGAGAGAGAGACTCGACTACGAGTACAGGTCGGAAAAGTCCTACAAAATTACGACGTTGCATTTCTCCTTTCGCGTAACGCCCACGCCGGGGCGGGTACAGCGCTCGACGTCGACGGTGACCAGGGATGCTGCTTACTCTCCGAGAGACGTTCACGATCGCGTAGATGCGGAGAAATTTAAGGCACCTCGCACGCCGCGGAACGCGAGATGCAAAGTTCAACGAGAAGTAAATTGCTAATTGAAACTGTAGTATTATAAAATAATCTAAGTCTTTGCACAAATATAGATATATTTCATCAACATTTTTTGCTGATAGACATTTGAGTCTTATAGAAAATTGATAGTGAACTAATTTGATAATATATGATATTACATATTAATCGAATAGAAAATAAAGAAGGATATGTCAAGTGCGGAAAGGAGAATCTGCATGAAAAAGAACAGATTATTGATATATTGTATTTTGTTAACATGAAAAATAAGTGCTACATCCCTGGTATTGTGGTATCGAATATAACATTGTTATTCAATACAGAATGAATCAATTATACAATTGTTGCGTTTGTCATAAAGCGTATGTTATATATCTACTGATGTGAAATCTGCGCTTAGTACGTAAATAAGCACTCTGGAAAAACTCGTTGAAATCGCTTTTCCCTCCGGCATAAAACGCGGGTCTCTTACGTGAAACAAGAGCCGGGAAGTCAGAGTCAATTTGACCCCTGGGCTCCGCTGACCGTTCGCATCCCTGTGCAGTTAACGCGAACACGTCGGAAAGGGTGACACGGATATACAAGCAAAAAGTGATATTTCGCCAGGCGGATACCGCTCTCCCGGGAAGGATATACCGGACAAGTTTATAAGCGGGAATCGTGTTAATTATATTCGTTTGGGATGTGTTGCGCGTAATTTGGAATATCGAGACGTTTGATCGTCGGATTACAATCACGTGCGCGAGAAGGATCGATCTCGAACGCTTGCGAGACGGAGATCGAATCGATCGGCGGACTTTGAAGCCGTCCGCGTTCCCCGCGATGCGACGGAAAGGAGGGAAAAGAAGGGTACGACGGATAACTGTCGAGGGTGGCAAGCTGAGGAGCACTTGTTCGCAGAAGCCAGGTTCGCGCGCGCGGCGAGAAAGAGAAGAGAGCGAGAGACAGAGAGAAAGTGAGAGAGAGAAAGAGATATCCATGGAGAGAGAAAGAGAGAGAGAGAGCGAGACAATGTGAGACCGGGAGAGAAAGGGCGGAAAAGAGACAGAGTGAGAAGGAGAGAGGTCCAGGAGCGGGTCCACCAGGCTTGCTCCTCCGTGAGGGTGGCTCCTCTGAATCAATAAGAACTGTTTCCCCCGCGGATACCCATCCCCGTCCACCTCACCCTCCCGCCCCCCTCAGCCCCCTTCCGCGTCGCCCCGTTCGTCGCCTCGTTCGTGGCACCCCTACAGGCCGACCTACCACCTTCAGCGCTGCTCCTCAGTTTTCTCCCCTTTTTCCTTTTATTACCGCGAGGAGGAAGAGTGGGTGGGTCGACCCCGGAGGCGGGAGCGGCCATCTTTATTTCTCTCCTACCCTCCACCTCGACCTCCTCTTTCTCCTCCGGCTTCTCCTTTCGTCTCCTCCATCCACCGGGGTAGGTCCTACGACCTCCATCCGTCTTGCCTCGCCGAGCTCCCCCTTTCTCTCCCTCTGACTCTTTCTTGCCCGCTTCTCTCGCCCACTGACGTGCGAGCTCGACCTTTTGGAAACGAGAGCCGCTTCCAACGGTGTCTTTCCACCTCTTCTTATTCTTACCGCCCTCCCGTGCCCTCCCTACCGGCGTGTGCCGTCTATCCGGCGCCCTTCCTCCGCCCTTGCGCGTCCCTGCCCCCCTCTTCCTTCGAGATATTTCAGCAGTTTTCTATAGATCGCGCTTGCCGGGACGAGGTGGTAGCTAAACTGTCGCGTAGAAACAAACTTGTCTTTAGATAATCACACCGATGGATATTTATTCTTTCCCAAATTATTGTCTTTAATATATGCGTCATCCAATTATAAATCTTAATGGACCGAGCGTTCTTGAACAATTGCCATCTTTTGTACAATACCGATGAACATAAAGAAGCCGAAACTCATCTATTATTATTAGTGGCTACTGAATGTAACGCCGCCGCGGTCAGAGAAAACCACTATGCAGATTGGGAAAAGTGGGATTACAAAGGTGGTTATGCATCATCGTTACTGACATTTTAAAGGATTAAACATATTTCGTGCATCTTCTCATCATTTCCGGGAACGAATTAGACACGCGATTGTAGCGTTAGCTCTATCACGCGCTCCCCGACTAATTTATTAGTCTATTTCGATTATGTTCAACGTTGTAATTACACGTGTCAAAAAGTTACCGCACTTATCATTGTCAAATTCGTACCTTTAATAGGTAATAATTAACGTCGAATTTACAAAAGGGAGGAAAAAAAAGAATTACAGCGACAAAGAGGATATTTCCTGGACAAAGTCTCGAGTCATGCTGCGGATTTTCTCTCTCCCGCTCCCTTATCCGACTACCAACAACTCACTATTAGTTCCTCCCCATAATCGCGAAATCCTACCGAGGGCCAAGATCCCGGGAGATCATCCCGTGGCGCGTAATCGTCAGAATCTTCGACGATGTACCACAGGTGTCCGCACGGTCAGAACGGAAGCGTGAGGTACGGTGGCGGTAGTAGTGGTGGTTACCGACGAGACGAAGGTGGTGGAATCGGTGGAAAGAGGGATCGAAAGAGAGGAGCGAGGGATGCGAGAGAGGACACAGGACCGTAGAGTGTTGGAGACAGTTGCCGCGGTGTTGCCGGATCAATTTCGGTGGACCGCAGACACAAACTGTTTCAGTGGACTCAATCGAGCGGTTCTATCGTTTGCCCGTTCCTTCTCTTCGCCGCCTCTCGCGTCTTCCTCGCACCTGTCGCAGCATCCGCGGCGTCTCTCTCACGCGCGAAGATCAATTCTCCGCCGCCGCCGCCGTCGCCGTCGCCGCCGCTGCGTTCGTCTTGCCGTCTCTTCTCTCGCGTCTCTCCTCTTTTCGCTTTGTCCTGACCGCAACATTATCTCCCGCTGCGTGTTGTTTCACATCCACAAACAAACAGTTTTGTAATTTATCCACCTTCTATTATATCATCAAAGACTTATATTGTATTCTTGGAAAATTGTAAGATTTTTTCTGCGGTTCGATATAGCTAGAATGTTCACTTCTCTTTAGCGCTAATATCTAATGTATCTTGTTTTAAACTGGCCCAATCTTAATAACTTTTCTCCGAAATTTTATTGGATTTTACTCTCGACGTTGTTGTTTCGTTATATCTTTTGCTTCTAAAGGAAATCTAGGAGATCGAGCGAATGCTGGATAATCAACTTATTTCGAGAGCAAACAGAGTGCTTTGCTGCGACACATATAAGCGTCTTGTGGACCACTGAGAGATAATACAAATGTGGCGGTACGTTGCACCATACGCGCGCGCGTTTTTAATTAAGCGCTATCTGCCTTCTAATTTCCAGCCGCCGACTTTTTTCTCGCGATACATCTCACACGACTCGTAGTCATTAAGATTTTCACCTTGAGTTTGACAGCTGTCTACGCCACGTAAATATTGATCTTGCAACTATATAGCTAGAAATTAAATTATTAAGTCCTTACAACGTGTGTCTTTGATGCTCGAAAATATGCGTAAATTTATAATTGAAATAAATTTCCAAATTAATATTAAATTCTACGAAATGTCGTAAACATGCTAATAGCTCTATACGTACCGTTCATCATATATTTAACCTTTCGGTTGGCTTCTCGATATGCAAAAGCGATGGCGGAGAAGTGAAGTCAATCAATCGGATCGATTTAATATGCAACCAACTGCCGTCAAGAAGACGACGACAATAATTGGATTATCGGTGCCATCTTAAATCGTGGGCGTCGAGGGTTGATTCGATGTTCGAAGGGTTGATTTTGTGCGTGAGGAGTGAGGCGGGAGTAAGGGTGATTAGCGACGCGAGAGAGAGCGAGGGAACGATGACGTGAAGAGGAAGACAGGCGGGATGACACGTTGCGAAGAAAAAGAGAGAAAGCGCGTGTACTTGCGTATGTCGCTAGATTCAATTAAAATCTTCTTTTCGAAAAACAGAAAAGAACGATAGATGAATAGATGAAACAAAGTAGTTAGCGGGTTGCACGGAGGACTCTAAGGAGGAAAGGAAAAGGAGGAGAGTCGCGAGTTCGACCAAGAAGGCAGTGGGTGGCCGAAAGGCGAAGGGAGTAACCTCCTCTAGGTCTGCTTGCCCGCGAGGGGCGGCTGAACGTAATTAAAGAAGGAGGCGGAACACCGTCTTGCAACCCCCCTGGCTCTCCTCCCGGTGCACTTATTCCAGATATGGAAAATATAGGGTGGGCGAGTTTCATGGCGATGTAAGCGGGAGTTGTACCTACGAAAGCGGGATAACGGAGGCTGCGGGAGGACGAGCGAGTTGGGGGTTGGGGCGGGTGGGGCAGCGAAAGACTTCGTTGTTTCCAGAACATTTTACTCCGTTTCCTCCGGCTGGCGCCTGCTGTCGGCCTCTCAAAGGACGAATTCGAGTTCGCCGTCTTCCTCCTCGCTCTCTATCCCGTTGTCCTCCGGTCCCTCGCCCTCCCCCCTTTCCCTCATCCCTTTCTCACGCTCCGTACCCTTCTCTCAAAGCACTCAGTAATTCCCAGCAGCCCTCTCCTTCGAGAATCTTACTCTTGAAAATTTTCCTCTCGCGAAGATTTTCATAAGTTTCCCTACTTTTGCGTCGCGACCTACGGCGAAGGGTTAAAAGATAATATCGTTCAAAATTATTTCATGATTTTTACCATTTAACAAAATATTGGTTTCTTTAACTTTACTGAAATATGGATAATCAGCACATATCACAGAAATTTATTACAAATATTTGCCAAAGTGTTTAATCTTCTTCTTATTTATAATGTATATAAATATACAGCAATTGATAATGATAATAATGTTGCGTGCACGTGTGCTTGGGTTTACATTTACATTTACATATATTATCTACTTTGCATTAACATTGTCAATTCTCTCTTTTTACGACTCGAGCCGGCAAACCTGTCTTTAACTTTTAATTGCGTCCGTCGTACGACGGAGTAAATGCGTAGATGCGATTTTAATTAGAAAACTCCATGTTTATTAAATTAAAAACATCTTACATTTTAACGAGACTATCTGGGTACAAGGGGACTTGGAGCGTTCCGCAATCTGCCGGCAGATTTTAACTGCGCACGTTGCAGTTGCAACGGCCACCGGTGTTCATTAGCGTATGCCGAAATGGAACGACCTTCGCCGGCTTAGCGCTTACGTTTGAGTTCCGGTCGCGTTAACCAATGATCAACAGATCAGACAAATCGTGTTTGCCGAAATATCGGGGGACCATTCCGCGATTCATTCTCGTATTAATTCTTGCCGGCGCGCGCGGCGACGACGCCTGGTGCGGTCGCGCACACGATACGGTATGCACTCGGCATATCCGCACACATACACGCGCGCGCGCGCTATCATTATATGAAGAAAGTTCGCCCGGTCCGCGAAGAACAAAAGCGTCGGCAGGGGCCGTCCAATTAGCACGTAGCACTGCCTTACCGTCCTCCATCGTCGAACGGCTCTAAGACGTCTTTTCTCTGGCCGAGGATCGATAGATGTGTGCGTGAGTGTGTCTGTCTGTGTACATATCTTTCTGTGCGGGTCTCTCGGTGTGTGTGCATAAGCGAAGAACGGCGAAGGGTGGTAAAGAGGGTGGCAGCCGCGCGGGGGCGCCGAGAAAGAGAGCGCGCGAGCCGGAGGGGCGTCGGTGCGAGAGAAGAAGAACGAGGCGAGATAGAGGCAGCGAGCGCGCGGTCCGCCCCTCGGGGGTTGATATTTAAATCTCCCCTTTTCTAATTTCTCCCCTCTCGGCCCGCGCGGCCCCCTCAGCCCGCCTCTGGTACTCCGTTCCGCTTGCCCACCCTCTTCCATCCAGCCACCCCCGGACGTCCCCCCTGCCCGCCTGTCCCCCTCGTCTCTACACCCGCCACCCACTCTCCATTTCCAAGCGGCTCCGCCAGCGCCGGCCGCCATCATGAAAATATTAAGAACTCGGGAAAATGGCCGCCCCCACCCGCGAGCTAAGGAAAAGCTGGGGTCTCTCTCGCACCCCTCTCGTGTTACCGTTCCATTCTCTTTCTCTTTTCCTTCGTCCCTCCATCTTTCTTCCTCGCTCTTTCTTACTCGCCTTTCTCTCTCATTTTCTCTCTTCTCTCGACACGAGCGTGCACGCGCGTCTACGGACACGTACTACATGGACGCCGACGTCGGTGGCGAGGACTGGTGGGCCGGGGGCGGCGGAGGGAAGGTTGATACCGGTACCAAGGGGTAGTAGGAGTACACCGCACCTTCGCGAAGGGGTTGCAGCCAGCCAGACTTTCCGGGCAGAAACTCGTTTTCTCACCGGCAACTTCGTTCGCCTTCGTCTCTCCCCCTCTTCCTCAGTAACGGCAGCTTCTTCGTCGGCGGCTCGCTCGTCGTTGGAGTTCTTCGAGTTCAGTCACTGCACGCACGGACAATCTTGTCTGTCGTTCTTGCACGCCGATCGATAAAAATTTATCATCCCCAATCTCGTAGCGACGTATGTCGAAGATGACTGCGCGGCTTCACACAGATGCGGCTAATTTTAAATTAATCCTCCCTCTTGCAGGGGGCCTTACATTGTTTCATTCTACGTCACATATGTCGTTTTGTACAATTTTCCAAAGATTGCGAAGATAATGTATTTATTTTATACCAATGCGACTAATAATAGAATCTAAGAAAATAAATCTAAGAAATCAGCGGAAGTATCAAATTAATGTTAAATCACTTAGACTAAAGAAAGCTAGATATCCCGAATATATTCACGTTATTAATAAGAAATCCAGTCTCTCGAGAAGTGTAAACCAGAGCACTCGGAATAAAAGATGCTCACAAGTACCTGGTTAACGTTATTTTTATTTCATGCCGTTGCCATTTGAATTTTGAATTGCAAAGAGGAAGGCGACAAACGGAGAAGAAGCGCGCTTGTCGTTCCACGAAAAGAATAAAAAATGATGTCGCTGGTCGCCCTCCGTGACTTACGCGTGCGAGAGCAAACGCACCCGGCGCGGTTCAGATGAATGGGGTATGAGTTTGTCCCACATTCGGGCTCGCTCTCTGCACACTCTCTTTCGGCGCGGGTGTATGCGCGCATCACGTGTGTGCGTGAATGTGTGTGTGCATGTGTATATGTGAGTGCGAGTTGTGCTATGCGTATACGTGCGTGCGTTTGCTCGTCTACGGATTACCTCGAGCGGCGCGCGTCGTCGTGCCGCTACTTGAAACTCGAAACACACGTGGTCCACGATGTACAGGTGTGCGCCGCCACCGCCACGTCGCGTCCTGACCGAGATTAATTACGGTGATCGAATTATAACTATCGGTAAACGGCCGCATTTTCGAACACGCGATGCGAAAAACCAACCGGCCGCGAAAAACCACCTTCCCAACGTGGCAGTTAATTATTTTTAAATCGCTTTAACGCTCGTGTGTAATGAGAGAGGATTGATGCACGCCGACCGGTGTAAATGCGCGTAATTAGTTTTTACTCACCGCGCCACGCGGTGATTTACTTGCCGCTCGATAACGCTCATTAAAAAGGTAAAACCTCGTTCTCTATTCATCACTTTTGTTCATTCAACAACGGGCATTCGCGATTTTATTTATTTCCGCCGCGTCGCGAATTTTTGCGAGCGCGTCCCTTACGGCAGTTAGAATCAATTAATATGCAAGCAACATAGAATTACTATTTGATTCAATTTAATTAACTCAATATAGAAATTCAGATTAATTTAATATTTGCTTCAATAAATATGCATCAGTGACGTCGATGCAGAAATGCAATTTCCATTATGATAAACGCAGGTAATACAGTGTGTTCCCCTATTTACATTTATATAGAACTCGTAGAAAGTACCCGCGCGAAATATCCCCGGTATATCGACGTGGCGAAATTTGCGTTACTGACGACGCCCTGTTGCGAATGATAATCGCGCTTACAATGTCGACGTAGTTAACCCTTTTCGCGTAACGACATGATTCCCGCCACGGGGGAAAGGGGGAGTGTACTATCGTGGGATAATCCTCCGGAGGAACCTGGGAAAGAATAAGTTGAGTATATTTCCCGTAAGTATACAATCTCTTAGAAACCCACAGTCGATCCCTTTCAGCCAGCGTCGCTGCGTAACGTCCCGGGTAATACGTCTTCGTCAACGGGCGCCATCTTGGCCACCAAAGAGGGTGAGGTGGGTCACGGGGGTGCGGCGGGGTGGTTGGGAGCGATTAAGAAAATGAAGATAGATACTATAGGATAAAGGAGCCCGGAGGAAGGCACCCGTGACGACGGCGACGAACAGGAAAGACGCGAGGGATTGAGCGGGGGTGTGCAGGGGTCGGATGGCTGGCTGGCTGGCTGGCTGGCTGGGCGATCAGCAAGAAATAGCTTAGAAGAGGGCTTGATCGCGCGGAAGATTTCCGACACGTCGGTTTAATCATGCGGCATCATTTCAGGGCGCACTGCGATCAATTCCGTCCCTTCTTCGGCCGAATTTACCCCGACGTTGGCGCGCCACCGAAGATTTAGGGCTACTTCGACGCGTCATTCACGGGTGAAGCGGTTGATCGCTTTCTGTACCACGTGTTTTAGGACGCGATGTTATCCGCATCGTTCATACTTATAGCAGAAGAGGATAGGAATCTCAAAGTGACCGAAACGAGAGACGGATGATCGTTAAATTAAATTTATTCGAGCGTTCTATTATAATTTATAACTTTTATGTAATTATTAGAAAAGATATAACAATTCTTAAAACTGTTTTCAATGCGTTGATGACCTTCTAATACTATAAGATTTTTACTCAGACTATGATCTAAATCTAAGAGTAAAAAATGTCGGCAGTCGATGGTGTATCTATACAGATTGATACAACTGAGTACGAATTAATGACGTAATTACAAATCAGGAATGCGTAGGTCGATCATCACGGCGATGTGTAACTTAATCGAGTCGTCGTTTCCTGGCCATCGTAACGCTCACAATGAACTACTCTGAAGAACGTTTCTGAGATAAGTTTGCGAAACGGCGGCGAGCTTTCGGGGGTGAACGCGTTCCCGCGACGAGCGGAAGAAGCCGAGAGTTCGAGTCGCGGGGAAATATGGTTGGCTTGCCATTCATCTTTTTATGGGGCACTTAGGTGGGGTAGCCATGGCAACGCCCGTAGTATCAGGAGCAATCGTAAAATTAAGTAATGAGAAGATAAGAAAATATCATCTTGCCCGGGCTCCGCGCGACCCACCCCGCCGCAGCCATACACAACCCGCCTTCACGCCGTCCGCTCTCTTTCTCTCCTCCCCCTTTCGCGCCCGCTCTCTTTCCACCCTCTTTATCCTTCTCGTTCTCCCGCTTCCACGACGACGGTCGGAACAACCGTGGTGCCTTCGGGCGGTTACCGGCGGTTACCGGAGATGGTACCGCTGGTAGCCTGGTAAAGTGGCTCGAGGTTTCCGAAGGGGCGTGATAGGGGGTGGGAAGGGGGCAAAAATGGGCAAAGTTTCGTCCGACCCATCCCGGCCCGGGCGACGGAGTCGCGCGAGAATTTTCAGATAAACGAGGACATTCTGTTCGAAATTATGCTGCGACATCAGCGAAGAAGTCGGCGCCGCCCCTTATACTCTCCGGCAAACCAGCTTCTCTCGCTCTCCCGAAAGGTACTTACCATTTTTCATAAAGCCGTTAGGCGATGCGCGTGTTATGTTACGGGATGCTTTTAGAGCTGCCGTGAGTTACGCGGTCGGTCCTCGATTATGCGGCGGGGCACGCGCGATCGGGATATCTTTGCGATAAATATGTGAAAGTACAATGTATTTTACATCCTTCTAAAATCAAGACGCAACATCTAACAATTGGAAATTGCCCAGTGATTTTTTCATTGTGCAGTTTGCAAATATCCACGCATAAAAATGTATATAACAATATATTTAAATCTTTTTTTTCATGCACATTTAAATTGCGATTATTATTATAATAGATATACGAAGATATATATTGGTGTCATCGAATTTATTGTACATTTAGTTGCTGAAGTATGAATTAAAATTAAATGACCGTGTAAGAGGTATTGCATATAGAATTGCTTGTTTTACATTTAATGGTTTAAAATGTATTACGTAAAATAACTCATTATTTATAAAAAGAGAATTACCCTCTTTCGCTGGCTGGATGCCTCTTTGGATATTTTCAGAATGTCGATCCTGAGTGAATAAATCGCGGATGGAGAACGGGTCGCTCGCATTATCGCCGTTAACGTTCGACATTAATGTTTTTGTCGGCGGTTTGTGGTCGGGTAGTAAACAAGTGATACACCCTCTTAACCCATCCCTCGGTGCTCGCGTAGACGGGGTTGCATGCGGCTCGCCCACCTCCGCTTCGCCCATCTCCCCCCCTCTCCGCCCCTTCGGTTGAGTACCCCGTATTCGCGCCCCCGCGTCATCCGCTCTCCTCTGCCACTTCCCTCTTTGCTCCCTCAGTATCCCCCTCCCTCGTCTCTTTCCTCTTCACACGCGTGCACGATCTCTTTCTCCATCCGCGCTACTTCATGAAACGCGAATGTACACGTAACACCGCTTCGTGGCGCCGATCCGCGTCCCCGTACCCTTGTAACGTAATCGTTTCCACTCCAAAAAGAGGCAAAGAGAGAAGCCAGGTAGAGACACGCGTACACACACGCGTACGCTAATGGCCTCTTCAAAAATGTCATCCTCGCCCCGGCGCTACTTCGCCCGGATCGTCTGACACTGACGGTGCGAGCCACATACCAGAATGAATTTTATCCAGCTCTTTGAGGTGCATTCAAGAGGCCAAGCGCAATTCTCGACAGAATAACCGTAGCTTCACAGCGAGCAGCCAATAATGCACGAGTCTTCAATTGTGATCGAAAATGAATTAAAAATAGTCACTAAACCGAAGATGTTAGGTACTTAACAATTAAACTTCAAAGGTACTCATACACAAAGTAATTTTATTTTTCGTTTAATTTTGACGTTACTTTACTGACATCTTTGTGTGCGATAAATAAATAACGCGATATTTAACGAAAGTACATGTAATGTAAAATAATGTGACAGAGTGCGAATATTCGAAATTCCTCGACTTTGTGACATTCAAGGAACATCGTACTGCAGGGAGGTAATGCGAGCAAAGGATCGAAGGTTGAAAATCTGATCACGAAATCCAGTAATACGACGGGGTGGGAAATTGCTGGCCAAGCGCAGTTTCTCGAAAAGTTTTATGGGCCGAATTTTGAAAGTTCTCGAGGATGGCGGCACACCACGGGCCCGGGGGCGTCGGGGTAGGTTAGCAGAAGGCCGGGGGTTGGTCTCGCGGAGTTTAAGAGGGTAGTTCGCGTGGCCGTAAATTTTCTCCTGCAGGATGGTTCCGGTTAGAGGAGGGGTAGGGGGGCAGAGGGGCCTTCGTTGGAAGGGCCGCGGGCGAACGCTCGCTTGCGCCACACACATATCTTTCCACCATCTTCTATCAATAATTCCTCGCGAAACTTACCGCGAACTTGCTAGCGCGCGATAATGCAGCGCGCGTTGCCGAAAAATCGCGTCGAAGTTTGCGTGCGATTCGCCGCCGGTTATCGTCAATTTTGCTCCGCCATTGTGAAGTAAAAAGGGAACGATAAGCACAATCGATTGTCGCAATCATATAGTTAACCATATAATTTCATTGTACATTCAATAAAATTCTGTGAAATGCCAGTCAATGTTGACAACGTTAGGGTGACTTATCGAAATTTAGACAACGTCGAGCGAAGAACTGGTCTCATGGTAGAAAGGGACGCGGGGTTAATTTGCACGATCGGGCTACAAATCACCATCCGTATTTACTACCTCGTGCGGACGTCGTACGTCGGACGTGGCTGGAGCCACAAAGTCGGTCGTCTCCTACAACCCCTTTCTGGACGGTAGCAAAACACACAACCACCCTCGCGCTTCTCCTCCCCCCTCCCACACCACCTTTCCCTGTTCTCTTCGTGCATGTACTTACGTACGTACGTCGCCGAGGACACTCGTCTCGTTGCACCCCCGCCCCCCCCCTCCGTCCACCCCGCTTCTGTATCCTCCTTTGCAAAGCAGCCACGACGGCGGACGTAATATGCAGATTCGTGAAATAAATGCTCGAAAGTTTCACTATAACTCTACGCGCAAAATCTCCAGCTCGTCCTGCGACCCCCCACCCCCGGCCGCCACCCCCTCTTTCCTTGTAACCACTTCAGTCTCGCTCGCCTCCACACCCACGGAGAAGCGGGAGCCCTGTCCCCCTTCTTGCCGTCCTTTCAGGACCATCCAGGAGCACATCCGCATTATTTAGTGCTTCCGCATAGTCCGCGGAAAATGGCTGAGAAAGTTGCCGGAAAAACCGTGCGCCGTATCTCGACCACACCAAGATGGCTTCTGGGTCCTCGCGGAAACCCACCTACTTTCTGGTCGCCAATTGCTTTTACTGCCCGTTGGTTTGAAGAATTATGTCCAAACCGTCGTCGCGTAGACATGATAAACTCTGCCCTAGATTTAACTAAATATGTCAGTCACGAAGATTGCTATTCCTTGGTTCGTTATTTATTACCTATTCCTACGAAACGAATAATAAAAACAATAAAAAGATGCGAAGATTTAGTTAAAGTACATTTGACGTTCGCTCTCTGACACTGGCGAAGCTGTTCATTAGTCTGTGCTAATGAAACGCGGAACTGGCATTAAATATTTTGATACGTCGTGACGTACACATGATATTCAAGTGACCACAATTGAGAGTCCATTGCCTTACCCGGCAGGGGTTTCAGCTTTCAAACCCGAGCTTTCACGCGGCTTGGGTAAACCGCGACGTGTCGGACGGGGCAAACTTGGCCCATTTTTCCGGCGCTCATCCACTCGCGTAAATCAGGGCGGAAAAAAATCACCGGATTGACTCACTCGACGCTCCCCGTTCTCTCTTTCTCTCTCGCTTCCTCGTTTTTTTTTTTGCTTTCGCTCGTTCCGCGACCCTCGTTTTTTTCCCTTTTTTTTTAACCGAGAGCCCTCCGATAAACGCGGCCAATAAAAATAACGAGCGGCACGTACCTTCCCCACTTCTTTCCTCTTTCTCTCTCTCTCTCTTTCTTTCTCTCTTTCTCTCTTTTACTCATTCTCTCTTTCTCTCGTGCACTCTTTCACATAGTGGGAGTTGCGGTGGGTAGGGGGATGTTGCTTTAAACCGCAAGCCGCCAACGAGAGGATACAGAACACCACCGCGTGTATCCTTTCGCAACTTACCCAACCTCCCTTCCTCCCTGCATTCGATGTCCCCAAATCCCCGCACTCGTTTCTGCCGCTGGGTGAAAAAAAATTGTCGTTCGATTTTATTCCCTCCGCTAAATCCCAAACGCTGGGGCGGGCGCTCGACGTGCCGGTGGCATGCGGAACGGGATTTTATGGAGCAGATTTTTTTTTGCTACCCATCATCCGCTTCTGATTGGATTGTCTGCGGTGCCTTGCTGAATGCATGCTTTTTTTCGGACACGTGGCAGGGCGAGTAAATTGCAAAAAAAAGCATTTGTTTTGATTGAAAAACGAGATAAAAATTTCCACTTTTAATATCATGTTTTGCAATGAATAATGGCAAGATTTACTTTAAATAAAACACGATTGTGACGCAGTCGAAATGAAAACAATTCTTGAATTTAGAAAATACGCAAATCAACATTCAACCTGGGAAAACCTGTCGATTTCCCACGAGGAACAATCAAAGATTGATTAATGTTGCTGTCGATGGAAAACGTCATTAAACTCGTTGACGAAAGCCCACCTCTTCGTACCTGCTCCTTCGGTATACCGCCGCAACAAGTCCCTCGGGTGTGCGCGCGGACTTTTATCTCGTATTCGACTCCGACTTCCGCGAAGTTTCCGGAGCGGATTTCGAAAAGGCTACTATGCAAAGTCCGCAATACCCATGGAGACGAACTTTTCGGCCGGAGCCGTGCGCACAGGGTCGCGTTAAACGCGCACACAAGAGACACATGTGGAGAACGTCGACGAGGATGGCGAGGGGGAAGGACGCACGTACTGCCGCACACGAGCAGACGAGGAGCGTTCACGTACGCGTGCACACGTGCGCTGGATGCAGCGGCGTCGTCTTTATAGCTCCGGAAGGTTGCTGCACCGAAATTACGTGTGAAACTCTACTATGTTAATTAATCCGAAAAAGTACGGGATATAGACTGAGAAAAATGAAGTTATCCTTAATTTTTTACCTTTGTATAGAGGCAAAGTGTCTTCATGTAGGATTAAAATTATTAATGATCGATTTTCTTTAAATTATTGATATTTGTTTAATTGAAAAGCGGCGTATAATAATTGAAAGTTATGCAACTACTAAATATATAAATAGACTTCAGGAAATGATTAAGAAATTGCGTCTGCCAATCGTATCGTGGAAAATACGCTACGCTCTCACATTTATTTCGCTGCCGCAATTACCCTGATTAGAGGACTCTGTATCGTTGACGATGAATCGCCGAGAGTCTCGTAGCCGTAGCTCAGAGAGAGCTAATCCACGTTTGCCCATGCTGGAAGACGCCACTGGCGATGCGCGATACTGTGCGGGGAAGCGCTCACGTTTGTTTCTAGTCTCGTTTCGTCTTCCCTCGCACTCTCCTTGAGCGCGCGGCTACGACAGCCGGCTAATCCCCCGCCTAGATTAAGATAACCCCGAAAAATGTTCAGCTAAGTCGCCAACTTCGCCCGCGAGGCGCGCTTAAAACGTGAGAATCCCAGTCCCGGACCCGGAGCGGCGATGTCTTCGTTGTCGTCGTCGTCGTCGTCGGTGTTGTCGCCGTCCTTTCAGTGAACCATTTCCCTACCGGGAGAGCGTATCTTCTTAACCGGCTTGGATACGCGCCCGTAGATTAGCCTCTTTTCATCGCGTCGAGCGGATTTGCATCCGTCCGGCTCCCGTACACGATCGACGCGTGTTTACGCTCGTGCCGAACGACGTGCCGGTGTGATCGATATTCTCCGGTCTTGCGACGTCGTTACTTCTTTGGGAAACGCGCGCAACAGCTCGTGAAACGGCGTCGCGCTTCCGCGACATTGCGCCGGAGATATTTGGCTGTCGTATTAATTTCAGCGCGCGACTACACGCGGCCGATCGAAGCTGCGCGACACGTGTAGCTCATGCGTCTTTCACAAAGATATCACAGAGTCCTGTATCTCCGCTTCGTGATGAAAATAAAATTGCCGTACCACATTTATTTCCATTGCTTTTTCATCCCTTTGATTAAATATAATAAATGTTTATGTTTATGAATAATTACAACACCTGTTCCTTTCAAATTAACACTCTATTATAATTGACAGAAAAAATTCGTTGAATAAGAATCAAATTTGCACGGGAAATTATTATTAGTCTCGTAAGTGCAGAAGGTTTGATCACGATTGCAGCTTCTCGAATAATAAAGTTAAAGAGAATCGTATGGAGTAACAATGCGTAAACAGAGTTTATGTAACGTTGATACAAGCTGCTTGTCGCCACGTGCAATGCCGGTGCCATCGCGGTGGCATATCATTGAGCTGGGTGCAATGAAATTACTCATCGTATCTCCGCAGCGCGCGTCTTGGCAGTGCTCGGCTAGATTGGCGCACATCGCGGGGAGGGTGTCGGAGGACGGGTTTGGTTTAGTTACCGCGGACAGGTTGAATCGACGACTGCGTATCGCTAAACTCACATACGTGTCATACGTCGCAGTCTAAGCGGCTCCGACTTCTTTTTCCCGACACATCGTGTTGTTTATTCCGCGATTTACCCACTTTCGCATTTCAGACTACAAGAAACGAACAAAATACGGTTATATAATATCGTTTGAATAAAGATGATATTGACGACACATGCTACGTCTATTTTCCAAACTAGTTTGCTTGAAGATAAAACGATTTTCGATCGTTTCCAGTTGTATCGGGTATTTGCAATAGGCAAAATTGCAATTCGGTATTAGTATTAATAATATTTACCACAATTAACCAACCATATTGTAAGTAAAATTATACCATTGTTTCGGAAATATTCCATCGTAAGTATTAATGATGTTTAGTGTAATTAACCCACTACACCGCGGTAAATTATGGTATGTTAATTACTGCAAACGTCATTAATGTTTGAAATAACGTACAACTTATATTTTTCTAGCATATATTTTTCATACTTTTTTTTACTGCATTATAGATACTGTCCGTCTAGTCTTTTCTTTGCTACGTAATTATTGTAATCTAGATGAATTTGCAATCGTAAGGTCCGCCGATATTTTAAGAGACTATGGACTATCGTCGGTCGCCAAGTAGCCCGTGACGCTGCATTTAGTTGATAAATTCATCGACAATGGCACCGTTCATCCATCGGGGTGCGTTGCCATCGATCGAGCCACCGTGCTTGACAACCATAATGCTTTCGCTCTCGTAAGTTTAATTATACCCGTCGTTCGGACAACATTGCCTCGCTCGATTAAGCGTGTCGCAAGAATCGTAAGCGCAAATGCGTCGCTATCGCAAGCCGCCAAACCAGGCGTCACGATAAAAACAAATTATATAAAATTAGCATAAAAAATTTTCCTCTTTAATTTTTAAATTGTCACAAGACCTCCGAAACATTTCTGTCTTTCTTTTTCATTGAAATGTAAATGGAGTAATAATTCTCTAAATTGTATGTCTGCGGGGAAATTTTTTCTCTATTGAATTACTAAAAAAGTAATATGCTGACTCAATTAAAACGTTATAGAGAGATTTAAGGTGGATTCTACGCGAATAAGGGTAGGCGGTGGCAAAAAGAAGGTCCGAAGGCAAAGTACGGGCCGGTCGTTCTTCGAAGAGGGCCAAGCCCTCCTCGACATATGTCGCGGTAAAAAATGGCCTCGGAAAAGGGACACCCGGGGCTACCGCAAGGGCCGGACGAGTAATAAAGTAATTTTATGAAGTGGTCGCCGACGTCCGTTCCCGTCCGGGGGTTGGAACGAGTGAAAAATTGCCCGGGACTCCGTTCCGGGGGGTTAGCGCTTGAGAATATCGTAACTAAACCGCCCTTTAAGTGAAAACATACTGTCTTCGTTGCGACTCGGTATCCCTACCGTAAAAAATAGAGAGAAAAAAAAGGAAGAAAACCGGGGACCGGAAAAGGCAATTCATCCGTTCCATCGCGCGCAGCCGTTTGTGCAAAAAGAGCAGCGCGATTCCCTTCTTTGCACGAATACCTCCCGACGGAGAGGAAGAGGCCTATGAATTTTTAATTAATCTCCGGAGAGATGAATGGCACGGCGAAGTTACGGGACGGCGAGATACCGTACGCCTTTGTCGTGACACTTGTTCGTCTCGATAATTGTCGATGTTTATTGTGCCATTAACGTCGGATGCGTGCGGTGAGCAAAAAAGCGATTGAAGGATTACGATGAATGAAAAAAGGTCAGCCCGCGGCGGGACTCGTCTTTTTTTTTTCTCTCGACATACCTGCCAGTCATGTCACTCCGCCTCTCAATACGTCCTCGTGACGCGTTTAGTGATACTCCGCGCGTAGAGATCGTTGATCCCTTTGTTTTTCTTGAACTTCATTCCGCATCTTTCTCGATTTAGTCGCAATCTGTCATAATTTAAATGAGATTTATTCTTATCGTCTCTAATATTAGATCACGGCGACGCGGGCTTTGTCGCGGAATCTCGCTCGTAATGCTCGACGCGAATAAATTCGCGGAAAACGTTCGGTTTCTGCGTATATTTGTGTACAGTTTGCAAATGCGGATTTATAATACATAAATAACTTTCTGTCGCACGTAAAATATCTGTCTCCAATCGCAGCAGCGTTGATTAATGTTAATTATGCCGAATTAAATTTTTCCGTTCCATCTGCACGACTGATTCAATACAAATATATAATCTAAAATTATGATGCATTTAATCCAAAAAGAGCCGACGTATAATTAAGATTATTGCCTATCAAATTTAAGGGCTTTTCTGTGAAATCGTGCGCGAAACGATAGGATAACGATCCGTACGACGCGACTGCGAAACGACTCGGTCGGTCCGCGCAGCGAAATAATAAATCAGAAAAAGCCACGGGAGTGGCCCGTGCTCTTCGCTACCCACCCGTCTTTCGGTAACTTCGTCGACTATTAGATTACGCCGGAGCATCTGCAGAATCTCGGCCCGGCGCCGTTAATTTTCGTTAAAAACCAAATGCCGCGCGGATGCGAGCGCGGTGGTTCTTCCCGAACCCATCCCCTTTCGGCTCACGCCAACCTCTGCCCTCCCCCCTTTCACCCCTGCCCGCCCGCTCGCCCGGCCGCCCACAAGGGCTGTTTTCCCGGAGATAAGTAAGCACGGTTTTACATGGTTACCCGAACATTAACGCGGTCTTCCAGACTTCCATGAAGATTTAACGTCGCCGCGTTTGTTTCGCTTAAGTCGCACCGGGAGGGCCGCGTGCGACACTCGGTCCTTTATTTCGCGAGAAAGTCGGGGACATTTCATAGAGATTCATCGGCCGCCCGGCTGCAAAAGACGCTTGCTGCTCTTGGTAATTGAGGACACGATGCGCTGCGAGGGGAAATGGAGATGCGAGAGGTAGCACGAACGGGCTATCGATTTATAATTCTATCGCATTGAACGAAAAATATATTGTTCAGCAAGAAACTTTATTTAATAAATTCCGAAGAATGAAAATAATTTTTGTACATTTTTACAACAATTTTAACGCTTTGCAAGATTTATTTAGAACGTGCATTTCAATACTTAACAATAACAATAAAACATTACGATACGATTGTAATATTCCTTCGATAATGGTGTATAAAATTTATATTTTCCGCGTCGAGCAAGTTGATTATAAATTTAATGAATAAAAGAGATATATAAAGTAAATGTAAAATACAATTAGAGACATATACGTTTTGAGTGAAAATTTTAATATTACTTTTTCTTTCGTGGTCATTCTCAATATTCCTCGCTGTGAGCGAGGAAGTACGAGTGGCTGATCGTGTGAAGTCACCCCTTTGCTACCGAGTTCACCCCGCCTTGGAAAGATGTCGTCGCTGGTTTAGTCCCTCGTCCAGTGGTTTGCGTCCTGGCTACGCTCAATTTTTAATGCAATCCTTTGCTGTTAAGTCGTTTCTAAATAAGATACAATGTTTGCTCCGTTCAATTATATAGTGTATAACTTAATGAATTGTAAATGAGATTATAAAAATTATGAGTGGGTGCATTTTTAATAAGGTAACTGCTTTACTGCTTTTTCGCATCTTTGTAGGGCAAACACGAGCTTATCCACCGTGCAGATTTCATTAGAAGCGTTTTAACAGAGTTTTAAATTTATCATCCAATTCCCTAGAGCTTTACGAGCGCTCGTGTTTTACCCCTTTACTGCAGAAATGCTATATCCCTTTATCTCGTGCCTTTTCCGGTATACCCTTTATTTTCCACGGTGTTAACTCTCTCATGAAACATATAAATAAATTTTAAGGTTGACAAAAATACGAACGAATCATAGTTTGTACACAAGATCTTCAAAATAGGAACGAAATAAGAATACAAAGTACTCTTCTATTTACAACTACACGATATTGCTTTTGACGACTTTTAATTAATTAAATTAATTAAACGATTAATGAAGCTGCCGTGTCTCATTGTACGTACAATTAAATACAGTGCAGATGTAATTACAGAAAGGACTACACCGAGAGAGACACCGTTGATACTTCAACAGTTGCGTGCGAAACAATACCGAGCATTTTTTCCGCATTCCTGCCGTCTCATTGAGAATGCCCTGGGGCCCTGTGAAAAAAAAGCAGCGTGGCCCACTTGACACCCCGTGCGCGTTCTTTCTCCCTTTCAGCGCGTACAACTTGTCCATGAAGGTTCCTGGACTACTGGCACGTGCCACGCGCCACCGCTACGCAGAATTTCTCGTGTCGAATAAGCGACGCGCGTATGTGTATACGCGCGCGTATGCGTATACGCGCACGTATGCGTATAATGTATATGTGAGTATCTGGGTTGCCTGCCGTTTTTTTTTCCCACTACCGCAGCCCCGGAGTATCACC
The DNA here is from genome assembly GCF_003070985.1 of Temnothorax curvispinosus. NCBI lineage: Eukaryota > Metazoa > Arthropoda > Insecta > Hymenoptera > Formicidae > Temnothorax > Temnothorax curvispinosus. The sequence continues at coordinate 51,109 of NW_020225118.1, read as the reverse complement.
CTCCACGGGAGGGATGCTTTTTCTAACAGGTGGTGGCCCACGGCAGCGCTTTTTTCCCTCTCTCACCCCTGCCGCGCATCTGTTTTCCCCGCTTTTTTTCCGCTTTTTTACAGGTGCACCCATTATCCGCCGTTCTGCTTTCGCATCGGTATCCTATTCATTTTCCACGGACCGTGGCCGGCCACTCTCGCCGACTGCCCCCGCGTCGACGCTTTTTCACTTAATTAAAGGTCATAAACTGCCGGCGCGACCGCCTTACGACGACGGCGGAAAAAAAGAGGATATGAAAAAAAAAGAGAACGTACTGTCCGCAAATTGCTCGTCTCGCTTTTTCCCCGTGGTTTTCCTCGCAGGAGGACCTTAAGTGGCATGAAAAGTTAATTACCGCACACACGACAAGCATAAAAAGCGACAGCGTAGAAACGTACTACCACGTAATAACGCTGGGAGCACGACTATATAGGAAGGTAATAAATAGGAACACTCTCTTTTCGGAATAATCAGCAAGCCTGTCAGAGAGCCAATTAAATGCCAGCTATTTTTCAATATATCGTACATCGTCCTTTAAACTTTTACATGTCATATACCTCTTTTACATTGTATAAAATTTTAATATTTTATATAAATATTTTATTAAAATTTTAATAATATAATTTTAGATTTTAATAAAATATTCATTATTTTAATTACAGAGAAAAATGAAATAATTTGAAAGAAAAATATCGTTTACGTGTATCATAAAATTCGATTTAATACAATTATAAAAAGATGTTCACGTTAACTGATTATTAAGAATTTAAGATCTTAAGATCTTAATTCAAGGACGATACGATAAAGTCACATAAAGGCGCGCCAGATGTTAAAAGACGCTTGATAGAATCGCACGCGTCGGGAGAAAATATTCCTGCTAAAATCTTATTACTTTATTGCCGCGCGGCTGTTAAGAGAAAAACGCGGCCATTGCGGAGCAGCGGACGAATCCCATTCCATTAGAACAAAGACGGGGATTACCAACCGGGCAGATTGCACCCCCGTCGCAAATGAAATCTCGGCTGAAACTTTTTCCGCGTTTAACCCCCCGCGCTAGAAGGCGGACCTCTTCCACCCCCCTTCGCCCGTCTCCGTTTTCTAGCCGGTGCCGCGGAGATGAAAGAAAACTTTTCACTTTCCACGCCGGGTTTGCTCGCGCGGTCTCCGCGGACCACGAAATCTTCTCCGCTCGCTTGCCGGATAAAAGGCTAGGGGAGTGACACGCGGTAGGGGCGAGCGCTCCTTCTTTTTCGTAGGTACTTTTCTTTAACGGCGTCCGTCGGAAAAGCCAAGGGTGGAGAGTCTATGTGCGCGGCAGTGGAGGGGACTCGAAAGGAAAAGAAGGAGAAGGGGGTAAGGAGAGTTTTTCTTTCTCTCTTTCTACCATCTTGGCCTCTCTCGCAAAAAGGGGTGGCAGGAGCGCGGGTACTGAAACTGGGGTGGGGGTAAGACTGGCGGTTGGCGCCCCTTAACTACCCCTCACTGGGCAAATCAATAAAAATACGAAAGTGTTCTTCTTCGGGATACTGCTCGCGCGGACAGATCCTTTCGTTCGTTGCAGAGCGGAGAGGAGAAACTGCGAACCTTAAATACGGGAAAGGAAATGTGTTACCGGCGTTTCACGAATATATCTTCTAACATAAAAGTCAAGGATTTCTTGAAAGTAAAAATAAATACAATATTGTTAATATCGCGCTTTTAACTTTGGCCTAATAAGATACGTATTCACATATTAATAAATATAGAAAAGAATCAGTTGCTAAGGAAAGTCGTACAGTTTATAAATCTTTTTTCACTGTAAATAGAAATGTATTTTAAGCGAAAAAATATGTCTGTTTAAAAACAGATAACACATTATTACATATTTGTATACAGAGAAACTATAATTATACAAGAATAATAATTATTCATACCTTTGTCGCTCACCTATATATATTTTTTTTCTTTTCTCTCGCTAAAATGATTTACATATGTACACTAATCTAAGCTAAATGGATCTTGTTAAGCGGGGTTATCGGGCCAAAAAGTAATCGATTAACTGAGCACGACAGAAAATTAGTTGAAGTAGCCTCGCTCAAGTGGTAGTCATTGTTTCTTCGTCGTCTTCCTCATCCTCAAGTGCCATGGCATATGTTGCTCGCTGCAAACAGCGTTCAAAGTTTGGCGGCGAGCGAGTCGTCCCTCGGACGACCCTCGTGTCGTTTTCAAGTCGGTGCAAAGTACCTTCAAGTCGAGGATACTTGTAAGTCGAAGCATTCCGAAGGAGGTGAGGCGGCGCGAGATGTTTGACTAGCGTCTTCGTGCGAGTAAGAAAGCTCTCGCGATTACACATGCAGTCTTACATGTGTCCTGTAACAAAAAAAAGTAATGCAAGGATGATGGCACTCGAAACATGCAGATTGAAGCAACGTTGGAGGAAAATTGAATGTTAATGGTTTTGAAACGTATGTGAAACGTTAAATACTGTGTTTCAAGAAGTTTACTGAATTATTGAATAGGCTTGAAAAAACATGACTTAACAAATAATAACAAATAATTAATTAATATTGTAATTTATATTCATATATTATAGAATGCTTTTGCTTATTCATATATAGAATGCTTATGCTTGGTAGGCTCAAGCGCAATGTATAAGCTCGTAATTCGTTCGCTGGTATATGCAGCGAATAAATAATTTTTGTTTCATCATGTACCGAACCATCGCCTCTTTCTGCAGTTTCGAGGCGAGCCATGGAAAAATCCATCCCCTTGCCGATAGGACGGGCGAGATAGCCGAGGGTGAATCTTAAAATACAACCCCTCCGAAGACTGCCGACCCTGCCACTGCCGCCCCCGCTCTCCCATCTCCGGTTTCTTCGGCAACCCCCTTTGCGCGTATCTTCCCCCCCTTCACCCGCCTTGTTTCGGTGGTCGTACACCCTCGCGATCCGGCAAATCATCCGACGCTACGTTCTTTTGTTCCTTCTTCGTGCCGTGAAAGATTTTCGCCAGATGGAAAAGCTGGAATACTTCGAAGTACTCGCGAAATGCCGCGGCATAAATTTATTCGTAAGAACTTCAATACGGTGTGCGAATTCAGCGTTAAATAAAAAAGATTAAAGATGTATTCTGTTTAACTTGGATATACTCTTTTTTTATTCTAGGGAGCTATCGATTTATTATTATGAACCGTTTTCAACCGTTTTCTTAGAATTAAGTATAACTTATCGGCGGAGAAAGATAACTTAAAAATCGAGAGAAATCGACAGTCTTATCATTTCTCAGGAATAATAGCTTTGACTGCACTTTTGCACGTTGCATAATTTTTGTTATTGGATTGTGTAATTCTTGCCCGATGTTGCCACGCGCGAAAATCTCAATTGGCCAGAACTTGACTTGACGTCATTAAAGAAGGGGACAAAAATCCCGGGGTTCTTTGTTCCAAGCACGCCATTTTATCACTCCTCGCCTCCGCGCCAGACGAATACACCCCTCTTTCGGCATATTTCAAGTGACAAAAAGCATCCCTTCCGAGGACTGAGATTCATTTTCTAACCGTCCACCCCCTTCGTCTCGCCCTCACCGTTGCATAACCAACGTCTCGCGCATTAATTGCCCTTATTCCATAGCAAAACGCGAGCAATATTTTTCAGCGTCATGTTATAAGTGTTATAATCTGATTACGCCAAGTTTTATTTTTACTTATTTTGGAGCTTGTCCGAAAACAATATCCGAAAAGATATTTCAAGTGAGAAAATATTTGAAGTACTGAATTTCTAATTAATTAATTTGAACATATTTGAAATTTAGTGTTAATGTGTTACAGTTTCCTGAAATTTTTTTGGTTCATAAAATAATAATTCTAATTTATGATAATTATATAGAAATATCTGCAGAAACATATCTTTTTATATTAATTTACATATTCGGATGATGATCGGATAATCAAGCGACGGTAATATACGATAATACAATGAAGTCTCGAAGTAGGATTTCTCTAATCGGTAATTTGATATAGAAACGATTTCAAACTTTACCAGCTCATGGAAAAGATGCTAAATTTGATTTCCGTTTCTCCCGAGTTCGTCATGCAAGCTTCTAGGAAATGTCTCATCGGTATGAATTTCAATATTTAATATAAAATATTATTTCACGTTTCCTTCTTCTGCAAATTCCACATTCAGATCTTGTCTTTGATAAAACGGCAAATAATATTTTGATCTGTAAATAATCCGTAAATAATATTTTGATCTATTTTGATCTCTCTCTCTCTTTCTCTTTTTCTCTCTCTCTCTCTCTCTCTCTCTCGTTCTTTCTCTCTCTCTCTCGTTCTCTCTCTTTCTTTCTCTCTTGTTGTTTAAAAATCTTAAAATAAATTATCTTGAAGAAACAAACGATTTAAAATGCTGATAAAATATGAATCGACATCGAAATCTGCAGTTTTTATAAATTGTCTTATAATCTGTGGTTCTTGAACAATTTCGTGAGCATTCTATTTTGTTACGGTTCAATTTCTGCCGTGTATATTTTAGGTATTAAGCGAGCCATCGGCCATTTTATTCGTCTTTCATTCCCCCGAGCCGCATCGAGGGTCGGGGATGAGGCGGGTGGATCCGTAGTCGAGGGTGAGTTGACGTCAGAAAAACCACCCTCGTCCAATTCAACCATCCTTCCACCCCCGGCTTTTCCAACCCCTTTTCGCCATTCCGGTCCACTTCGTGGCAGTCGACGACTGCTGGCTTGCTACGGAGGAGGGGGTGCTCTTTGAAAAAAAAGTAAATCCCAAGTAAAATGGCCGTGTAACGTTTCCGCTCCTTTCTCTCTCGATAGGAAAGAGGAGAGAGCGAGAAAGCAAGTTCATTTTCATGGAATTCAACCGGGTCAATTTATAAGACGCGATTCGGGCTTCGTCGAGGCGGCGTCTTTACAGAGTTCGGTTTTACTTTGAGATTAAGGGGCTTCCTCGAAACTTGCAATTTTAATTTTGCCTTAATCGCTCGTCCCGCTTAGCCGTGGCGTGGATACGAGAGAAAACAAGCCTAGGTCACAACGATCCGCCCGGTAAAAATTGATCCTATTAGTTCATTAACTATTCTACAGTTTTAAACTACAATTACAAAGTTCAAAAAATATTATAAATATCCATTTTTTTCGTTCAAAATTCTCTCTTTATCTAGAAATCTATACACAACTCTCACTGGTACAAATATGCTTCTAATCAATTCTTTTCTGCAACAAATATTTCTGCAACCGCGGCGATGTATAACGAATGCTGCACGACGACTCGGAAAAGCTTGCTCGCCAGATAAATATTTGGGCGACGTTCGAATCACGACCCAACGACATCCTGTCGATTTCGTCAGGAGTAAGCCGCGGAGGACCTCTGTTTTCCTACAAAGAACGTGACCCGACTTGGCGACAGGATCAACGATCGCTGGCCGTTATGCGCGAGCGTTGTCGTCCCGTCGATCCGGCAAACGGCGAACGGAATCAAAGCACTACCGAAGGGAGCTTAAAGCGGCACTGTTGCGCATTCCAAGTGAAACTTTAAAGTCGATTGCACGTGTAGACACGAAATTTAACGCGGATCCAAATTTTGACGGGGAGGCGTTGCGACGTCGTCTCGCACTTTCCGACGGCTGCCGCGGATTTTTGCGTCGCTCGGCGCAGCCGAGTCCTTCCTCGCGATCGTTTCTTACGTCAACGTACTAACGAACATCGCGTAGATCTTCTCACTCTGCGTGTTAACATTCGCGACGTACCCGTTTTCCGTTTGCAAATCTTGAAGTACAAGACTGTACTGTACGTACATGTCCAGCACGGCGGAAGCTCTAACTCACCTTCGATATAGGGCGCACGCTGGCCATTCCCCACCTCGTTCCATTTCTGCGGAGCCCTTTGATCGTTGCGAAAAAATCCGGAAACCCGTTTCTCAAAAGTGACCCTACCTGGCGGTAACGGAGCGCGGCCGAAGGGTCATAGGAGAGGGAGAAACGACGTCGGAGGGACAGAGAGAGAAAGAGGGACGGAGAAAGAGAGAGAGAGGGAGAAAGAGAGAGTAGGACGCGCGGCCCAAACGGCCCTTTCCGCATTAGCATAACCCTTACGGTTTGTCCACGTGTGCGCCGGTATGCCAGGGGGCCGTAGAACTGGTCAGGTAAGTTTTTTCGCACTTTTTAATTCTCGATGACCAGATGCCCGGCCGGCCTGCCGGCTTGCGCGTAGCAAAGGGAAGGGCGCCGCTCCTTTAGCCTGACCTCAATGAGAGATGACCTCCCCTTCTCGGCTCCGGATGACCCCATAAAAATCGCGGAACCGGTTCCCGGGATTTTTCGGACGTTTTAACGGCCGCGCAAGAGAGAAACGTACCGGGTGCGTACGAACGCGTACGAGGCTTCAGGTAAACGTGCCTTACCTCGAGCGCCGATCGTTACGCTTCAACGTGACCGGCATGTGTTCTTTCTTCGGTAACGTTTGGTAATATTTGACAACCGAATAATTACATTCACTTTGGCGTTCCCACAACGATCATCTGTAATAGTCTCATCGGACAGTATTGAATTTTTCTAACCGTAGTAACAATTTTCATATAAAGAGAGCAATGAGAGAGATATCGTTACGTTTTATCTCACGTAGAAATCTATATAAAAGACTATTACAAAAGACCGATGATGTAAAACATCATAGAACCCGTTATTATCGCAAGTGCTCGGTTTATGAAAAAAAAGAAAAAAAACGCGTTGAAACTTTATCTATACGGACTTTAAATGGACAATCGACTTTCTCCTAAGACGTGTCCTCTGAGGTAAGGCGAGCGTACGTCGAAAGGCAAGACAGCGCTCGGCGACGGAGCGCAGGTAAGATAAATCGCGCGTATCAAAAGCATCCATTTCGGTGTCAGAGACTCAAGTTTCCAGAGTTCAGGAATCTCTCGAGAGGATCGACGGGGGAGGAGGCGGAGGGAGGGGGAGGGGGGGAGGATGAGGTATGACCCGGTGAAGGTAATGGACTTAGGTACAGCGACCGCGTTGTTACAATGCGCGGCGTTACCGCGCGATGTGAAATTAAATCGATGCAATCGAACGACAACCCTCCGCACTCTACCGCGCGACGCTTCACGGCCGATTTAGCTAACGTCTACACGCCGCGTTATCGACGACAGTGCGTTTACATTCAGGTAAACAATCGCGTGCATTAAGCTGAACTGGCGAACGCGGAAACGCGATAAGAATATTTACAGCATGGACTACCTGACAAGACGCTACGAAAAGAAGGAAAAAATATTGAAAACTCTTGCATTATTTTCCTTTATATGCACAGATCTTGTCTGTAATCTTTCAAAGCTCAATCTGTAGTTTCAAGTCTTGAAAATTGTTTCTCGAAGTTATTTAAAAGATTATTACATTGGCATATATTTTGACGTTTCGTTTGGCTTTGATTCATCGACATATCGTGGATGAAATCGCGATCATCGAGAAAATTAACGGCGAAAGAAATTCGAAAACGGCGAAACACTTTGCAGTCGTTTGCTCCGAGGGAAGAAAAAGTCGAAGCCCAGGGCGGTTCTCGATTCCCCTTCCCCGGGACATGGAGCCGGTGAGAACTGACGAGGGTGGGTGGGCCAGCGCGGGGGTTGACGAAGGAAGAGAGACGGCGAAGGCGGATGGAGACGGTGGTGGAAGGAGGGCGGCATTAATTACGGTCCTTTATTATAAAAACTGAACTCCCTCCGGCCAGGAGAGAACGAAGAGAGAGGCAGATAAGGAGGGAAAAAGCCCCCAACTCTCCGACGGCTACCGCCCCCCCTCCGCGTCCACCCTCTCTCGGTCCGGCCACCAATCCTTCCGACAACCCCGTGCCCCCGCCGCAGAACGTCTCCCTCTGTTCAATTTAAAATACTTAATCTGTCTTAGTCCGGAGCCGCGCGGGGTTGTCAAATGCAACTGTTGTCGCGGAGGACGACTGTCTTGCAAGAGTTACGAATACGCTCTTAATACCTTCGTCTCGAAATATCAAGCGCAGAATCACCAACTAGATTTCTATCTTCACGGAAAAAGTTCTCTCTTTGTGAATAGATGAGCGACAGGTAAAAGCATACTTTTTTTATTCATATAAACCCTGATATCATTAAGACTTAAAATGGAAAAGTATTTTTAATCGAAAACCATTACATTTTTAAAAAGTTTGTATTAACAGTAATGGAACAAGTTGTAAAAAAAAATTCGTTTCTTATTGTTTGGAAAGATAAGAATTTGTACAGCTTACTATCAATATAAAATAGGATACTATGCTTCTTTCGAATTATTATTTTTTTTTATTACGATAAATCTTCTAACACATGAATGTGATAACTTGAAAACTTATTACTACAGAAAGGCGGGACTTTCAATCCACACTCGATGTGCTTCGATATATCATGGCTCAGATATATAACACATACATCATACATGTTCCAATGTTCTCCACGTGCAATTTACGCATCGCATTTATAGGTTCGATAATCGGACGACCGGTGGTCGTTGCAGTTGAGAACCACCGTGGAAAATAAGAAACGGGAAAATGGCGAGGATTTTAATTTGCATCTCCCCCGCCCCTCTCGCACCCGTCCACCCATTCAACCACCCACCATCCCCGCGACTTACCACCCATCCGGCCTTGTCTTTTGCAGAGCTCGAGAGTCTAGCTACTTTCTCCAGAGGGGCGGTATAGAGAAGACAAGGGGTAAGAGCGGGCCACGGGATGGCGGCGCGCGGGGGCGAGAATAGCGCGGGGTCGGCGCGGGGGGCAAACGGTTGGAAATATCATAGCCGCACGCGCAGAACGAAATTACCGATTTGCCTTGGGCGTTCCTTCCTTTTTTCCGATTCCGCCGAGCTCTTCGCTCGGGTCCGCTAAGCTTCATCCTTCTTCCTTTATCCTTCTGCGTTCTTCCCCGCGGCCGCCGTTCTTCCCCGGCAGACCACCCTTCTTCCAAAGCCCCGGCATAGCAAATAACTTTCATAATTCTCGATTAGAAAGTTTTCCACCTCGAACCGAGAGTGGAGAAGGGGCATCGTTCTCTTTTTCGATCTCCGTCTCGCTTTCTTCCTGCCGCCCATCTTCTCGGCCGCCCTCTTTCTGTTTTTCCTCTCTCCTCTTCCTTCTCCCGCGCCTTTCTTCTCGCCGAGGCGAGCCCTTTCTCTCGACCGAGAGCCCACCAGCCGCGTCTCAAAGAAGGGAGATGAAAATCAAAATCGACTTCGATTCGAGTTCCGAGCCGTCGACCCTCATTATCCTTGGAATTCATCATTCCCGATCAGCCCCGCTTAAAATTGGCTTCCACGTCGTCGACGATAGATCGGATCGTGATTGTTGAATTTTTGACACGCGACATTTCGCCGGACGTGGTATTTTTCTCGGCGCGACGTCACCACGTAAGCAAGACGTTAATTACAATCTCGCGAGGCGAAGAGTGGATAATGATGTTTGCGAAAGCTTAGCGAAGTTGGCGCACGCGGCAATTACACGCTCGTAAACTGTTTTAACACTAGAAAGATGGGTTAGCTCGAGGTATCCTTTCCGGTCACAATTACGTAGAAAAGAATTATGGACAGCTTTGTAATCATTCTGTGTTTATAATAATCCTTATTTTACGTGGTAATATTTTACACGTGAAATCGACAGGTCTTGTAAAGAATTCTCAATTGCACGTATCAACCAAAAAATTAGTATCAGCGTATTACATTACGCGTAATATTTCAGCGACGTATTTAATGATGTAAAATAATATTTGCGATAAATTATAACTTCATATTATGCGGCGCGGTTGATCATCAAATGAGGTTTGTCTAAAAGCACGCCAAAACAATGCACTTTCAACGAGACTTCAATAAAGTTTCACAACAGCAGTTTCGAGGAGTTTGTGATCAAGACTGTACCGCGATCTTATTGAAGGTACCGAGCAAATGGTTCCCGGTTACGGTTGTAGGGTCAGCTCGAAGGGTCACTCGACATATGGCCCAGATCCTGGCCCCGCATTACGCAGCACGAATTCAATCCCCTCCTGATTTCGGACAATTCCCGCGAACACGCCTTTTTTATTCTCACAATCAGTCTTTCTCTGCTCCAAGCGGACGCGAAAAAGGAAGTTCTTGCCGTAGCACGGAGAACTTATATTTTTCTTAGCGAAACTTGTTTCTCAGCAATTTTTGATAGAATCGATAAGAAGTTTGCTTATTACGTAAAAATTTTCATCGTTTTTTTTAATATTAACGTTTAATAACGGATTGTTTCATTTTCACAAAAGCAGATAAGAACGCTATAAAATATTGTTTTATCAAAAGATGAATCTTGTTTAGTTTTTATCAACGACCATCACGAACTTGGCGAAATATTCTGCCACGTATAATTAATCTCTATCAAATAAAACTTTACCGGACTACAAATGTAAGTTATGTACGCCGAGTTTGCATGTCGCTACACATTAAATATTGCGCCTGAATAAGTGCGCGAGTGTCAGACTCGCGAGTGGAGAAACTACGAGACAGCGTGGAATAAAGAGAAATCGAGAAAGGGGAAGAAAGAGATCAAGGAGGCTGCCGCGCGCTGCCGGCATCTCGACCATGGTACCCACTTCGCTTCATTAATTTCTCGCAAAGACAGTGTCAGAGTCACGGGGTTTTCCGGCTGCAGGGGCTCCTGGGGACCCGAGGCTCCTCTCCGGTCTCTTACGGTCTGGTATTTAAATTCAAAAACGAGAGCAAGCCAACCGACTCCTTTTCTCTCTTTTCTCATCGTCCTCGTCTCGCTCGCGGCGTTTCCTAATGTTTTTCCCTCGTTTCTCATCCTTCCTTCGAAGCGCACCTCCGCGCCCACCGCCGCCTCTGCCCACTTCCTTCCTCCTCCCGCGGGCTCCCGCTTGTCCGCCGACAGTACCACCCTCCGGCCACCCTCCCGCAGCCACCTCGTTCCACGAAGGCTCAGTCAATAAAGTATTCTAAAAAGCCCGCGCGAATAAGAGCCGTCTTACTCTCCCTCTTGCCCCCTACCGCCATCCAGCAGCCATCCTCATCCCCCTTCTCGTTTCTAGCTGGCAATCCCCTTCGCCCCTGCTACTTCTTCGTCCCTGGGCCACCCCGTTCGACCCCACCGTGACGATGGGTGGCGGAGGAGGAGGAGGTGGAAAAATAGGGGTGGCAAAAAACGTCAATAATATCGGCAAGATGGAAGCTGCACGGATGTTTTAAGGGAGTCTTACCCCTGTGGTTTTCGCTCTTGCCCGCGCGTCTCATTCCATAAGGGGTTGTTCCGTATGTTTCGCATCCTTCTCGCTTGTTTGCTCATCGGCGCGACTCTTCCTTTTATTCTTCGTCTCTTCCTCTTCTTCTTTTTCTCTTAGCGCTGCTAACAGAGGAAATGTTCTCTCTCTAGAAAATATTAATATCCCTTCATGCCATTCGTGACAGCTACCACGTGTCTCACTTTTATCAGCGGGATTTGTAGCCGAGTATAGTTTCACTACTTGTTGATGCAATGTTTTATGTTGTGTATTGGCGGATAATATAAATTAATTAGAATTATTCGCAAAGTAAAGCGCTTCTCCAACATTGAAGGTATAATAAGCCTGCTATATCGAAGCCACGTGCTAACTGTTACGTGTTTCTTGTGGCTTCTTTCAAAGCGCTTTGTCACCAATATAACACCAACGCAAAATACTCGTTTATAGCGTAATTATCGTAAAAGCCGCTCTTGTACAGTTTACTACAAACTTTAGCTAATAGACTTCATTCAGTTCTATTAATAATAAAGACACAAATACTTGTAGAAAGATTTATAAAACCATATTATTTTTTCATCTCAATGACAAAAGAGCGGGCTAATCTTTTTTTATTTGACACGAGGAGCCATTTTTAACGTTCGCCATCACCGTAGAATTAATTCTAATTATAGAAGTAAGCTCGACACAGGGGTTCCATTTATTCGATTTGAAATGAGTGGAGAGAGAAAAGCGAAGCTTGCGAGAAAAACAAAAAGGGGTAGGAAAGATGCTGAAACAACGATTGTCCTTGGAAATGAAGCTTAGTCGATCCACCCTCCGTTCGAACGTCCTAATGTAACAGCCGTGTCGAATAATAATGGCTGTTGCCAATTCGGCATCGTCCGTTTTTAAAAAAAATTTCTGCGTAAAATGTAAAAATCAATTTTATTTTAATCATTAAGACGCTTGTTATTAATGAATTGGTATCGCAAATGAATTTACTGGGGCTATTTGGTCGGTAAAAAAATTAATCGAACGTAATTCAGAATCGATATCGAAATTGTAAAGATGTCGAGAAGGCTTCCTTTCGGACGCTTTTTGTATCTTTGCGTCGCACACGGGACATCTGAAAATCAAGCGGTCTATTTTTTTATTACAAATTCAGTTAGTATATCGCATTCTCTCCGATCGTCGACCGTGCGCGCGTATATATGTACACGCGCGCGGCGTAGTATCGTTCGGTAATTAGCGATGCTGAGAGGACGTAAGTACCTACCATCCTCCTGCACCGGCATCAGTATCCACTTTCTTCCTCCTTGCTGCCGCCGTCCTCCCTCCCCCCTCGCAGCGCACCCGCCGCCACCCAATAAATGGATGGATAGATAGATACCCTTACGTACAAGGGAGCTGCACGCGGAGGTCGCGTTCAAAAGACCAAGAGCGAGCGTCCTTATTGGGTGGTAGGCTCTCTCGCGCGTACATAGAAACCACCCCCTCCCCCTCGCCGCCCCCCGCACGGCCGCACATACCAGCGATTGTCGTGGTGTGCGTGCCGTACACGTGCACGCTCACGCACGCACGCAAACAAACGCTCCGACGCGCGCCACGACGTACGCGTGGGAATATCATTACCTCAGTTGTGTGTTTTCCGTTAATTGCCATTATCGGCGGAACTTAGTTACGGGCTGCGTTCCCCCGTGACGCTGCTTGTCGCTGTCGCGCTGCTGTTGGAAGACCCTCAAGAACGGACCGCATACGGGCCGTTCGGTGTCTCTCACGATACCGACAAGTGTAGCTCATAATGTGCATACTCGGACTGGCCATTGTGTTATTAGAACACCTCTTACTTCACTAGCTAGAAGCCGGGACAAGAAATTGCCCCGTTAATTAGGCGATTATATCGAATGAGGCATTAAATGGCGGAGCTTCTGGGGGGACATTGGTCAAGCTTGTGGCATTTGAAGAAATGTAATGATCCAAGACGAGCTCGTTGGCGAATTGCTTCTAGGAGCATGTAACGGAGTGAAACTACGGGAGGTTAAATCGTCCAGCAAATGAACGCACTTTGTCGCCTCTATAGCAATAAGTTTGGCGAGGTGGCGAGGACTATGGTGATAAATTGGCTCTACAAGCGATTATGCGTCGCATAGAGGAGATGTACGATATATTTCCCTGGCCGACGAAGACCGCGGAGACCGGCGAGAAAGCTCGGCGCAGCCGGGCGGTGCGCTTTTCTTTTATCGCCCCGACTCAGCTACCCTTCGTAAGAAAATTTCTCGAAGAAACGCAGGTCTTTCTCCCGCCATCGCCAACCACCCCCCCCCCCGTCTCTCCCATCGCCACTTTCCACTCTCCCACCTCGACATCGCCGGTACCGCTGCCGCTCGTCCCTCCGACTCTGCCCCGCGCCACCCACCCCCGCAGCATCCCTGCCGCCTTGCCTCCTCTTCCGGTTCTTCCTGCGAACACAATGGAGCCCGAATCCATCTCGGACAACCTTACCACCCTCCCGCCTCCGCTACCCTTCTTTTTCTTCGTATCTCGGTGGAACAGCGTCGAGGAATAATTCCATTTTCTTGTGCGAGTACAATTTTGCTTTCAATTTATTTTCCCCCCTTTTTCCTTCCCTGACTCGCTCTCTCGCGAAGATCCCAACAGCCGTGGATTGCCTCTCGCTTCCTCTTTCCCTCCCCCGCCTCCCGCCGTCCACCTCCGCCTTACCTCTCTCGCCTTTTCTCGTTCTCCTTTTTCTGCTTTCTCCCTCGCGCTCCTTCTTCGCGTTAGCTTTCGTTTCTTCCACGGCGAACCTTCTTCGCCACCTCTAACCTTCGTCGACGGAGCTCGCCCCCTCCGACGTCCTCCTTCAGCCTCATCTCTTGCCTCTGCCCTCGCGCACTTTCACCACCCTCTTCAACCTCTTCGTACAGCCTCGCCGCTGTCCGTTTCTTTTCGTTCTAAACACTCCGTTTCTCTTTCCTTCCATCGCCGTTTCTTCCTTTTCCTTCGCTCTCTCTATCTCTCTTTCCATCGACCTTTTGCGCTCTTTCTTTCTTCCTTAGCTTTATCCTACTGCCACCCCACCGCTCCTCTCGCCTCGCGACGCTCTTTGGCTGTTGTAATTATTAAACATTGCGAGAGCCAGCGGCACTAACAAGCGTTTTATAACTGTACGGGAAAGGTAGCAGTCGGGGGCGCCAGCCTTTTGTTGCTCTTTCCGAGAGAAGGCACGAAGAACGTGAAATCGACGCTCCCGCGAGACGTGGCCTTGAAAGAGAGAAGCCTGCCCATCGCGAGAACCTTCCGCGCCGACCGCGTCGTCAAAGAAGTCCGCTCCCAACGGGGGATTTTGCGTTAAGATGCGATTTATTGGAAATGCTTATTAAGAAATAAAGATAATGTATCTCGATATTACCAATGTTATTTGTGGCCTTTCTCATTTTTTACATAAAAAAGTCACTGCAAGTTACAATTGCGTTAACAAGTAATTTCTTGCCAGAAATTAAGCTGTATAAGTTCATTGACGTTACTTTTCTTCTTCCTTTTTTAATCTTTTAAACAAAATATATTTCTTTCGTCGTCTATATGCCTACTTTATTCCACTCGCATAGAAATGAAGTTTCCGACGTCAAGTTCGGAATGTTTGGTTTTTGGCAGCTTATGCGATTCTCCGCGCGGAAAGCGTAGGAAACTGGCTGGTGGGCATGCTGGTCTGATTAGCGGGCGAATCAAGCCTGGTTTCGTTTCGTGCCCGCGAGCGAGAATTTCGTGGATGATCGTTCTCGTCTCAATCTGGGTTTTAATAATTCTCCTGACAGGAGGGGACGAACGGACGCGTACAGACGTACGGAAGAATTTGGGAAGCGAAGTGAAGGGTGGCGAATAATTGCTGTGGGGTCGAGAGTGCTTTTTGCAATTCGACGAAGGTGATATCAATTGAATCTTTCGCATACTTTCACGTGATATATATATTTCTGCTCTATATTAAATTTATAAGGAAGATCATAATTATTTTCATGTAACAACACCCGTTTAATTTGTTATATCAGAAACGTAAAATACGAACGAAACAAACATAAATCATCTGTGCTATAAAATATCTTACAAAAAGAATATTAATATAAGAGAAACAGTCTGTATTTAACATAATTTATGTGTATATCAAACAAATTAATTAATGTATGATGAAAACCATATGTATTTATTAAGATGTGTATTCATTAAGATTACGCTAGGGAATGAAACAGAATTCAATACTAGGGGATGACATTTTTTATGCAATCCGATGACCATAAACGCTAAGGGTGAACTCAAAAAAAGCAAAACTCCTCGCATCAGCTACCTCTCACATCAGTTACCCCTCTTGTCGGCTACCCCTCGTATTAGCCACCCCTCGTAAAAGTTTTTTATAACGTGATCGAGACGCTATCTGCCGCTTCTCGTTGCAACCCTTCCGAGCTGAGTTACCGACAAGAATCACACCAAGCTGGCATCTACAGTGGCTCGGAAAAAACCTTAAAAATTTTAATATCGACTGCGTGTACGGGAGTTTTAAGATACACTCTTTATTACATGAAGGAAAAAATAGTATTTATTATAAGATAAAAATTATTTTCAGACGAATTATACTTCCGGCTACTCGTACTTAACAAACAGTTCTCTCTTGATGTTATTTAACGTATTTTGTAATATTACATTTTATTTGTTTATACATATACACAGTAAGCTGTTATTTTCTAAAAATAATTTACAGATTTTGAGAAGAGATTTTTGTATCTATTTCCTGCAATCTGAGCACTAAATCAAAATTAGAAAAATCTAAAGTAAATATTTCTGAAATGGTTATAAATGATCGCAGAAATGAGCGAGGAACGTATACAGGGTAGCTATTAAAGAGAGGTAGAGGCTAAATTCGACGAGGAAATTCCCCCACGTTTAAGCATTATCTGTTCAATTCGAGACGCAAGGTTTAGGACCACTTAATGGTCTATAAAGTGTACAAAAGCTTTACTGCTCACTTCTATTGACGATTTTTTTTATTACTCGACTATTAAGCCGCTCGTAAATTTTGACTCCGTTTATTGACCTATTTTAGTTATCAGATGTTCATTTTCTCCCTAAAAACCCTTTGATTTTCATGAAATGCTTTCCGATAGAAAAGAAAATATCCATCTATTATAAAAACAATTTTTGATCTTGTAATCGTTATCGTTACGGTGAACGCAATAGTTGGAGTAAACTTTCTTCGGGGTTTCAGTCAACGTCCATATTTTACCACGCCGCTGATTTCAGGATGGGGTCATGTAGGCCCCGCCTAATGCTTTGATGGGCCTGGCAGAAGGGTGCCCACGGACGAAGGGCGTTACCATTTCCAGATAATTCTTCAGATAATCTTTCGGCGTGACGTAAAGCGGGTCACGGAGCGACTCATTCACCTCGTATTCATCCTCGGCATTTATCGGGAATGGTTCGCGATGATAATCGCGTTTTCTGCGCTTTCTCACGCACGCATGCACACGTACGGAGGCATCACCATACGGACGCGCGCGCACTAGTGCAACTGCGAGAGCTGCGCACAAAGCATCGATAACCACGTCCTGCCTGTGCCAGTCCTCTTTGCAATTTGCCTGCCGCCGTAGATTGCACCTGCACACGGTCTATTACCGTGCAAGTTCGTCCGCGGGAGTAACGCTAGTTTCAAGCCTTGGTACCTCATCCTTCCCGCGATGTGCAGGGGGCAGAGAGGAAGGAGGGAAAGGGAGAGGGCGGGGGAGGAGCGTCCCTATTATAAGTTGCGAACAAACTTTACTTATATGCTCGCGACTACCATCCGCATGCGCGCTATCTCTTTCTATTCCTACCCCCGGTGCAATCATCCACCGTTTCCCCCCTCGCACGTTTCACTTCTGCATCTGTTCCGTCACGAGATACTCTTCAATTTCTTCGCCGAAGAAATGTGTAATTCGAGATATTTCAAAAACAGCGTTACCCATCGGCTCGTGATTACGACTTTGTTTTATAGTTTTACATCGACGTACGTATCTACCTATTGACATGATACTCTCGTTGACACGTTCGCCTGTCCTGCGATTAATTATCAATATTTTATTCAAGTGTTTACTCCGATTATGCATGCATATTAAAAATTTATCTTCCATCGAAAAATATTTTCGTCGATATTTTTAGTGCGATTCGTGGTTACAGAAAGGAACTTAAAGGACAACAATGGCAGTGCCTCGAAGTCCACCCCGTTGACTCAGCGCTGACCAGCGGCGACTAGTTCCGTTGCCGGTAGCGGAAATGGACGGAGGGGTGCCGATGCCTCGGGGCGCTGACTGCTCTAATAGAAAGGCGCATAGAACTTGACCGTGTGCACCATCTATATACCGTTTTGCACGTACACGTTTTCATCCTCTCACTCCGTCTCGCTCTCTCTCTCTTTCCCTCTGTGTCTTACTCACTTCGACGACCTCTTGTTGCGCAAAATCTTGCCTCTAATGAGGTGTCGAATAATTGCTTATTAATGACCAACTGACCGCACGCGAGAAATTTAGTCGCATTGTCGCCGGCGCGGCTAATGACGCGACGAAGAAAAGACGCTGACCACTGGTCACTGAACCGAGGGAGATCCCCTTTTTGTGCTCCCGATCGCGAGATTTTTTTTCGCCCCGGATTGCCATCCGCTCGCTGTGAATCGAAAGGGTCAAATTTTTATTCTCTCCCGCGTTTTGAATATTATAAGTGCCGGCCAACGCAGCGGCATTTATTAAACGGCCTTTCTTTCCGTTTCTGTTTAATTGACTCTTTTTATTCAAGGTTACAATAATAATGTTCATTACGCGTAACAATAACACGTAGGCCGGACTGGCCGTTATTAATTCGAGAGCGCGATTCAAAAAGCGAATCAAGAAATACAACAGCGCGCCGATATTATTGATCATACAAAAGTAATGAATCAATACATCGCGGGCAACGCGTTTTGTTTGCGGGTGGGCTGGTTACGGGCCGGGGCTGAATTATCGATAGGTAAGCAAACGGAATCCGGTTAATATTATTATTATGATCATGATACCGTCTATAAATATTGAAGCCCGGCAACAATTTAATGCATCACGTACGACGTGGCCCCGGTACGTATATACCCTGTGTCGATTTTAGCACAGACGGGACTTATTCATGCGTCGTTCCGCCGAACTTGATGGAACTTAATTAAAGTTTCTTAATGAACATCGGTAGCGCTACCCGTCGTTACCTTCCCGTCGGCGTGACGGCTCGTCGGAAGCTGCGCCGTTTTTATTCGAACGAAGGGAGAAAATCTTCCGTGTGTCGCGCGGAAAAGGAGGGAGTGACGACGACGATGAGAATGAAAGCGGAAAAAGAAAAGAAAAGAGGAAAGGAAACGTCGCGGGCCCGATACGTCCGCGATAAATCCTTTTCGTTGCGAGACATTTGAATCAAAAGGTAAATTTCGTTGGAGGGCCGGCCCTTGTGCCGGCGTCGCATCTGCTTGCGCAGCCTGGACATTGTCCTGTCCCAGAAATATTTGAAAACTGGTCTAACTGGACGTTACGCCGATTCGTCGGCACGAAAGAAGCCGCTGATCCGGTCGATCTTGTTTCGCGTCGTACCAGATGCCCTGCGAACAATATACAGCCCCGAACGAACAATTTCCGAATTAGCGCTCCCACTTCGAGCGGAATAAAAATCAGGGATTTTTCAATGAACTCTATCGGTCATTGATATAGTGATACTTTATACAAGAACTGTCTGCAGATGTTTTTGTGAATTACATTTTTTAATGAGATTTATATTAGATACGTCACAGCAATTAACTGTTAAGATATTTTTAATACTGAAATAGTATCGTTATAATAACGTTAGATTAAGATAAAGATTGCTCGCAAGATGAAACATTTTATTTCATAATTATTTTACAATTATCTTAAGGAAAAATAACAGGTCTTCAATCATCTTTCAAAATATCAGTAACACAGTTTGGATATTTCGCTGCAGTCCGCGTGACGGGGAAGGATACAACTTTCACACAGACGGGGCAAGAACCTCGGACCCTTCTCTAGGTCAGCGGGGCCCTCGAACTGACCCGGAACAGGTTTACGTCTTGTCTCCGTCGCTTCTTTTTTTTTTCTTCCGGTTGCAAGTCCGAGTCAGATTGACCTACAACCGATTGTCCATCTTGGCACGCTATCCGGCACGCGAAACTGGTTTTCTTTCCCACATATCCGGGGGCCGCCGGTCACTCGGGGGGAGACAAGAGTGGGGCACTGTCCAAGTTCCTGGACACGATTCTCGCCCTTGGTCAGTTCACGATTTTATCCCGCGTTCGACGGTTCCGCGTGCGTGTGCGTGGACCTTCGAAATCGTCCTCGCCAGTGGCGGTCTTTACGTCGAGATATTCGAGAAAGGTGAATCGAAGATCAAAATACATGGACATTTAAAGAGATTGTCGGATAACTCAAAGTTTTATTAAACGAGGGTAATGTTTTTATCAATTAAAATTTGAATGCTTTAAACGCTGCTTGACTTAACATGAAAAATGCATTTTTTAAAATCATAACAAAAAGAAGAATGTTTAACGTTGAGAAAGTATCTTAAATTTATTATATTCTTCTACACACATATATACATATATATTTTTTAAAACATTTCTAGTTCTTTAATTCGTTACGAAAGAAATGTATAATTAGAGCATTATTATGATAATATTTTTTGAATCTGCGTAATGTCGGTTATTGATTATATGTGTACTATTTCCGAGTAATTTTTTAACTAAAGATCGCCGATGTTAATAAGCTTCTATTCAGTAGAAATTATTCTATTAAGCGAGAATAATAAACGCGCGTTCCATACGTTTATCATTGAGATTGAAGTGCGTTTGTGATAGGTGTATTAGGAATAAAGATTAAGCATGAGCGCGAGCGCGAGAATGGTGTCGCTGCCCCCACCACCCTCGACTTCATCCCCTTTTCATTTCATACCAGGCCGTAAGTACGTACTTTGTACTACCCCGTAGGATCGTCAGGTTTTCCAAGTTCTCTCCCCTTTCGAGGGAAGCCACTCGAGGGCGGAGTCCCGGGTAAAGCGGCCATACTGCCACCCCCGTCTTACCAGCCCTCTTCTAACCCCTCTAGCAAAATAAGGGATGAAAAACAGGACGAGGGCAACGGCGCTCCTACGAGCGTTCAAGCAAGCCGCCTTGCTTATACGAAAGCTCCGCCGTGAGTTCACCCTCTATCGGGCTGATATTACCGTCCCATCGCCCGTAAATGTTAGAATTTAGAAAATCACTGGAGCGAGGTAATTAATTTTTAAGCACCTCACAAGGGCTGTGCCCTTCCCGGTACGTTTCTCTCCGTAACGAAGCGGAATTGCTCGTAACTTATGTATAACTTATATGCAGGCAATTTGGAAAAAGGTTTGTTTAGGGGCGCTAGATAGGTACAGTCTTTTACGATTTATATAATTCAGGTAATCTATTCGCAGTGTTCCGTATTCGTAAAATGTGTCTTGTACGCGTTCGCATCTTCTTCAACACGTTACATCAAGTTAAGACGTGCCTTATCTACGATTGACTCAATTAGAACGCTTTTCATCTTAGAATCGACATTCGGAGTCAAAGCGAATCGATTTCTCCATCATAACGTGATATTCCTCGATAAGTCGTCGACGGAGCGAACTACCTCGAAGGTCGCCTACAGCGGTCGCCTTTTTCTCAGAACTGAACTCGGTTAACAGAAAAGCAGATCTGCCGCTTCATTTGCGTGGCTTTCGGAGGAGTTCTCGTATTCCTAGATCGTCCTACGCGCGTTTCTGCCTCTCTCACTTCACAGACGATATTTCTCCGTGGAAGCTTCTCGTAGAGTGAATGCTCCTTAATTTCCTTTGAGCCGTTTGCTTCAGAGTAAAATCCACCCCCCTCTTTCCGCCATCCCCCGCCCCTGTACTCTATCCACCTTTCTAGCTGCTTCACGACGGTCCCTTACCAGCCTCGCCGTATAACCGTCCTCACCTCGACGCCGACGCCAGCTTTCTCTTTCTCTCTCTCGCTCCCTCTGCCTCTCGCGCGCTCGTCCTAGGCAGCCGTTCCTTCTCCCTCTCAACCTTATTCTGTAATTTCGTTTACAAATGAAAGGGCCGCGAGCTACGACTTTGTACACCGGGTACGCGTCTGCAAACGTTCCAGTCCCGTGACTGCCAGGATACCCCCGCAATACCTTGAAAAGCGGGCGCCGCCGCCTGTGTTGCTTTCCTTATGTCGCGTACCTTCTAGTACCCGATTCAGCGCAGCGAGCCTTCGAATCTCGACAAACGCCGCGCCCGCGCTTCTGCTTCTGTCACTCGTCGAAATTATTCGAGTGCCGTTGCCGGAACATCACCGTCGCGCCGCGCTCATGCTGGCTGCAGAAAATATCCCGATACACATCTCGCCTTCGAAAAGTTCTCCCTGATATTTTTTAACTGTCGTTTCGCACACTTGAGCTACATACTATTGAATGTAAAAATTAGCAGACAGCTTTAAACTTGAATTAATTCGTATACTTAATATTTACACACAATATATCGTTCTTGTATCATTTTTATAATTCTCGATTTCATTGCGGACTATTTCTAACGTTCGAATACGGACCGCACTTTGCATTCTTTAATTTCAAATGTTTCAGATTATTTTATATATTTTTTGAACCATTAAACTATATTCTTCGCTCTCTTTTTTCGATCTCGACGCGCGACTTTCCGTCCTAAATTCGCCGAGACCCCAAGTAGACTGGAGAACAAACTGTCCAGCACTTTTGCGGCGCCGGCGAAAACCTCGGCAATGCGAGATGCCCTGCACGTTCGGCACGGTATTTTAATTCGCCGGGAATGCTGGCCGACCGCCAAACGTCCGCAGAGATTTCTTAATACCCGCCGCAAATGCCTGGCGTTTGTGCCTTCGTCGCATGGGTATTGAGGGTGGTCTCTCGCGCCGGTAGTGGTGCACGTATCTAAAGAAAGAGAGAGAGAGAGAGAGAGAGAGATGGAGAGAGAGAGAGAGAGAGAAAGAGAGGAAGAGGAAATGTGGAAGATGCAAACGACGCATCTTATTCTCTTACCCTTACAGTATTTTAAATATTTATCTCCATAATTTCCGAAACAAGACTTCGAAAGAAATTTTATTATCTCGCGATAAATCGCCGATGACAGATGTATATGCAGGACGGACAAAGGTCCGTTTTGGAACGCGATCACAATTCTACGTTCACGTCGGAAGGGCCCATAGAATTTTCGCGGTCCAACTTTAGGCATCGATACACGACGCGAGACGGGATTGTTATCCTGCAAGAAAATACGGCTGAATTTCGTGACCTCACACCCCAGCGCCGGGATACTTATGACGCCCTCGCGCGTACATAGTTGTTCGAAGCATCCTCTCTCCCTCTCTCTCTCTTTCTCTTTCTCTCTCGCCTTTCTAGACACGACCCCCTTATATACCCTCAAAACAACTCATCTCAAACCCAGCCTTCTCGCTCGCGATTTCCTCCCGTTTCGCTCCGCGGCCCCTCTCGCCACTACCCCCGCTGACTTTCTGTCGTCGCTGGCTTTTGTCTCGGGGCGCGCATTGATTTCTGGGGCCAACTTCGCTTCGTTGCCGGCGTCGTTAAATTATAATCGCGAAACACCCGGCTGAAGTTGCAGACAAAGCCACTGAGGACGAGGACCTGGGCTGCAGGTTAGGACGGGCGCGCGAGCGGGGGGTGGGAAGCCGCTTGGAAATGGAAGAGGACGGCGAGGTGGGCGCTTCGTTGTAGGGAGAGGGTGGATACCTCCGACAACTTTGGAATCCATCGTCGATTCTCGCGAAAGGACCTCAAAGTGACTCCTCTTCGTAGCTGCAGGCTCCTTTTCATCACCGACCACCGTTAGAGCTGTATGCACAATGCAAGCCGAAGACGCGGCCTTAACGGAAGATAAAAGATACCCCACTCGGTCTTGCTGACGGGTCACCGACGACCCACGCGATTCGTTTGCGTTCATCTCAGATTGAATTGCAGTTGGAAGTTGTAGATACGATGGCGTATGAAACGACAATAAGGCATTGAAGAAGATTTTCTGTCTTCTCTCTCTCTCTCTCTCTCTCTCTCTCTCTCTCTCTCTCTCTGCTCTGATATTTCCTTTTTAAAGTAACTTAGAACTCATTGGATCTGTATAACGTAAAGTGTAAAATTATCTTTGTGTAAATGCAAACATAAAAAAAGAAGTATTAAATGAAAACTTCTAACTCCTTTATATGCTACTATACAACGACTATAATCTTCTTATAAGAATTAATTCAACCTTTTATTTCAATTTTTCTTCTTGATTGAACTATATTGAAATATATATTACTACACTCCAATCAAGTTTCATTCATTTAATATACAATATCTCATTTCAAGATTATAGATTGTTTCGTATATACGAATATATAAATCTTGATTTAACATTTTTTTTCTATGTTCAAATTCTATTATTCTAATTTGGAAAACAAATAAAAGATCAGTGAAATTAAGATTAATTGATGAGACCGGCTCTACGATTACATTCTTTGAAAATGCAAGTAAGATACAAGAAGAACAGACGCAGATTAGATTCGTCAAGTCAAGGATTTTAATGCCCGGTTCAAAAATTTCTCGTTGAAAGATGGTTGAAAGAAATTCAATAAATTCTTCACGTCGCTGATCTATTCCTCAGACATCGCGGTTGCTATTACTGCACGGATCGAGCTCGGCGTTGAAGCCGGACAAAGTTTGCGGCGTGCTGAAACTCACGTACGAATATTACGTAACTTCGGGGAGACTAGTTCCGACGACAATTAGGGCAAAATTGTAATTTACGTATGGACCGCACTCGCTGATGCGAATGGAAAAAGACTCAGAATATCCCCCAGAAAATCGCGCCTGTTCCCCCTATTCCCCCCGAATTTCGCTAATACGCTGCGAAATTCGTGCCGCTGGCATTTCTCTGCGAAATTCTCCGGGACTGTTAACGCGAAGTTGCACGGAGACGCGGCGAAAGACACGAGATCTCGCGAGAGTACCATGCTTCCGGTGGTTCCAAGGCGCCCGTGGAACATATCGTCACGACAAGGGGTTCGGGCCCCGCTTCTTGAAACTGCCGGCGCCCCTTTCCCAGAGCAAGATGCCTTAAATAAATGAAACTTCTAGTGCGTCGCGCAAGAACAGGCGGCACCGGCATATAAATTCTCTCGCACTGTAATTTCAAACTCAAACAGCAGCGCGGGGTCGACTCACCCCATTTGCGTTTCGCTATCTCGCTCGCGCCTCCGCGTCCGCGTATTTTGCCGGTTACGGGTGGTTAGGACGTCGGAGAACCTCGGGAAAGGGGTGTCGAAGGATGGCTGAGATTTCGGCGTGTCTACATCGGTGTTTGCACGCGCGTGTGTCAGTGTTATGCGCGCGTGTGCGCTCGTCCTTGATGACAGAGAGACGGCGACAATAATGGTCCCGAGAAAAGGCCGCGACGTGCATCGACTATCGATAGCGGATTTTCAAGATACGCGTACATGCACGCCGATTTAACACTCTTACGCCGATTTGACCAATAGTCGAGTATCGCGAGATGAATTAAGATGGAGAAATGCAATGGAGAGAAGTGACCTAAGACGCGGAAGTGCTATGAAATCGGGCTATTCGAAGGGACCGAGATCTGGAGAACGGCTGAAAGGTGCTTTCGTGGCGCACCCGAGAATGACGTCCGGACGTGTTCGATCGTAAAATGTTGCACCCTCTTCGAAATTCAACGAGCCGGGTGAGAGAGTAAGCGCGCGACAGAAAGAGACAAAGAGGGCGAAAGAGAGTCATCGCGTGCTCTTTCCGCATAAATTCGCGAAGGCCTCCAGCTTGGGCGCGCGAGAAAGCACCACTTCCCTCTCGTCCGCCCCGTTCCTTGCAGTAATTTCGAGCAGTCCCGCCTAATCTCGTCCTAAAATCTAATTCCGCCAACAATTTCTAAGCCGGTCCATTAAAATTCTAAGCACAGTGCCGTAGGAGGCGGTCGGGCGCTCTCTTACGCGCGGGACCAGGGGCAGGGTGGAGGACGACGAGGAGGAAGTAAACTCGGGATGGAGTGGTACCGCCAACGGGGCGATGGACGGGGGGAGGTGAGGGCGGGCGGAGGGAGATGGTTGCGCGCCCGGGGTGGTTGCCGGGGGGGTTGGGCGGGGTGGGTTGGGGTGGCTGAAACAATAAGAACGTTGCGGAGGCAGCAGCCCCAACCTTCCGCAACCCCCGCCATGCCGTAAGAACGCCGTAAAAGCTCGCCTCCGCGCGCTTTCATTGGCTGAGCCGGCGGCCAACGAGCGAGATATCGCGCAAATAGCGACGTCGTGCGCGACGAGTCGGAGAGAGAAAGAGAGAAGCCGCGGCGAAAGAGGGAGGTTTGGGCGAGGAGAGAAAGAGAATGCTCTCCGTGGAACGGCATATAAGCATTCACGGTGCAGCCGCAGTAAAGGACGCTTTTCATTGAGCCGTCTTATTGTGTCGGTCGCGCTGAACTTCCCAACAACGTTAGCGCGACTGTTTGCCCGGCTACGCCCGCTATTTTCCTTTCCTTACGAGAGCGGCGTCCCTTTTTTATTTCACGGCTGTAATCAACGCGACTTACCGTCGACAAAGTACTTGACAACATTTCTTTCGAACGTACATCTTAATATTGCAACAGCCAAAAGAGTTTCTCACTGTTACCATTCTTATTATATTTTTTACTTACAAAGCTCACAAGTTTCTACTTAATTAGCGATATTATTAGAGAACAATTTAATCTTTTATTAATCGAGAATCAAGTCTTCCATCTTTACACATAAACTAAGGAAGCTGTTTTTTTAACGGGCAAGATTGGACCTAAAGGAATATTTCATTCCCCATATTGTGAACGAAGCTCCGTAGTTCTTACATGTCATCTATCGGTTTCGCGGTCTCTTTAGATCAGTATATTCTATAGTATAGCAGTTAATTGATAACTACTTGAGTACACTTCTCGCAGTAGTTACTCTTACAATTAGTAAACCAATCTCGCTCGACTGCGGAGTCGAGCGCGGTGGAATTTTTCCTCGAGGACGCTGATGGTCTTCGCCGTCCGGGCGATTGTATCTTGTACCGCCGGAAAGGATAGCGCCGTGATGCGGAGGACGGAGGGCAGAGGACGATGGAAACCTCCTTTGCGAACCTACGGGGCAAATGCAGGTTTCAGGTTGCTTCACGTGCACAATTACCGGGCACAGGATGGGCGCGGGCGGGAATGAAATTTCGTCTTGTGCAGCAGGAGCAAGCAAAGTGTGCGCACCCTCTCCGTTCTGCACGGCCTGGGGAATTGAGTTTCGCCACGAGAGAGCGAGAGAGGCCCGGCGAGAGAGGAGACTTGGCGAGACGCTGGAGAAAGCGACGGAGGAATAGAGAGAGAGAGGGAGAGAGGGGAAAGAGAGAGAGCAAGAGAGAAGAGATCTCCGCTGGCTGGATGGGCTGGTGTAACACTGTTATTGCCAATAATGGCACGACTATGCGCGTGCATGTCTCGCGGGCTGATCGAGAAATTGATTTACGAAAAGAAACGCCCGCCATCGGGCGGCTATTGCCTGCCACCGTCGTTATGAACGCGAGATCAATTAGCGTCGACCGATTAATGCCGTCGCGACGTTTAGAAATTCGGCATCTGTAACAAGCGTAAATCAACCTACCCTTGATACTTTTTGGTACAAAAATTAAAAATATAAAAATTACAGTATTATGCGATCGCAGCATTAAAATCTAACGTCGAGTATTACATTGTTTTTAATCTCTTTTCGCGCCTGGAATGAAATAATTCTCAAAAAAATATTTTCTATAACGGTATTACGCGTGATCTTCGAATATATTAGATTTAACGGCATACATGTGTCAGATATCCATAAGCATTTGCAACATTAGAAGGATTAAACTGCTCATTATCTTCGCCTACTGTTGCAGAAGTCTTGTCGAAATTGCGTAGGAAACAGTCTGTTTCTTCGTCTTCTATCTACGGTTTCATCAGATTTACGTGAAAATTGTACAAGTGAATATAAGCAAATAACAGCAGTCACTTAAATGTGCGTGTATGTGCGTGTGCGTGTGTGTACGAGTGGCTTAGAGACACATATCATCCTTATATTAAAAGTTACCTATGCTGAAGGCGCGATAAGTTTCTAATGCACGCGTCGCGACGCCGGGCGCTTATTTTTGCATCGCGCCGTCACTATTCATGGACTTTGCCAATCGCGCAGACAGCCGGTCGTTTGCTCGAAGTTCGACGACGCGTAATCCGCGACTCGAAGTAAATCGAATGAAGTCTCGAATTAAATACAGCCCTCTCTCTGTATTCCGGGCACGGCGAAAGGGGACGCAAGAAGACGAGTAGATGAGAGAGAGAGAGACAGAGAAAGAGAGATAGAGGGTGGGTGGTAACGGGAGGAGAAGAAGAAGGAGGAGGAGGAGGAGTGGAAGAAGAGGACGAGCTGACTCGGGGTGAGACGAGGCGAAGCAAGGTTCCTTGTATTTAATTACCAACTCTAAGTCTCCAGCCGGGAATGAGGCAGCTCCCACCCGGGCGTACCTCTTCTTCGCCATCCATACACCTTCCCCTTGCCAGCCCCTCGCACCCCCGCGAACCATCCTCGCGAGCTTTTGTCTTAAACGACGCGGAGAATGCATTGGCTGTGGCATCGCCGTTCTCCGTGAGGAAGATAGAAAAATAATAATCCATCTCGGAGTTCTCGGCTAACCTTCCTGAGTTATTTCTTGATGATTATTTCGTATATTATTTTTCTTCTTTTATTCAAATATCTTACCAATAAGATATTTATCCGAATTACTCAAATTTATTTTTCTAAAATAATAATCTTTAGAAATTAACCTGATGCAGTTTAGTTAGAAATATGAGATTAGAAAAAAAATAGTGAAGTCTTTTACGGACGCATATTTTTCTTAGTCTTATTGTAATTAAGTGCGGTGATGTTCAAAACCTAATGAACCGCGTCACTGGTTCAATGAGTCTTCACACTTACTATATCGTCTGAAGAAAATGTTGAGAAAAGAAAATGTTTTTTGTATCTATATTTGCCGTTCGTAGTCGATCAAATTGCAATTTTAGCTACAACAAGTGCACCAATAATGTTATAATAAAGCCCATAGTTGAACAATATTGATGCACCGGTGTGCAACGTGTTTACGGTATTCCAAACATCGACTCAAGAATTTCAATGGAAACTCTGATAATCTTGCTACGGTTTCTCAAGAATCTGCTTTGAAGTTTAAAGTCTCCCGTGGACTCGGCCCGCCAAGATCGCGATAACAATTTTTCCGTGGACAGCTCCGGCGCTACGCGACGCTGATCCGGCCCGAAAATTAGACAGCACGTCTGGTGACATCAAAGAGCTCCCGGAGGCAGCAAAGAAGGCTTCCTGCCCCTTTTCATCCCTTAAATCCCACCCGAGCGGTATTTGCCGGGGCGACTCGGCCTCTCGCTTTCCATCATTAGAGGAAACGAGAGCGGGAGAGACACGTGGGGGCGCAAGAGCGAGACGATGCCGGAGCTACCCTCTATCTCAGCCACCTTCCTTCCCCCCGCCTCCCCCTCCTCTTTCCCTCGTCCCGTTGCCTCTCTTGCCCATCCTCCACCGCCTTCCGTACCCTACTCTACCCATCGTTCTCCCGGTGTGCTGGGTTCGCGCAAATATCGCCTTTCATATTCCTTCGAAGGAGCAGAAAATCGTTACGGTGCCTTTTGCGCGCGCGCTACGGGGGAAATACCTAACCGCCGCTGTCGTCGTTCCTTTTCCCGCGCACCCGGCCTCGCATTAGCCGGTCTCGCCGCACGCGGACCTCCACTGGTGGGGGTGTAAGTAAGTAAAATCTCTCCCTTCCCGCCTTTCGAACCGCCCGCTGCCGTCACCGCCGCCGCCGCCGCCGCCGCCACCGCCGGCCCCGCTCGCTCTACCGTCCCCGTCTTTTGCGTCTATTTCTACCCTCTCTATCCATCTTGGTCCTCTTCTATTTCTCTTTCCGTCTCCGGCGAAGCTGCGCGAGCCTTCCGCTTTCTCTCTTCGACTTACGCCTCTCCTTCGTCGGGCTCGCTTGCTCACTCGCTCGCTCGCACCACCTCGCGCTCTTTCTCATCCTCCACCGCCGCCGACCCGATCCCCCTCTCTCCCCGGGAA
The DNA here is from genome assembly GCF_003070985.1 of Temnothorax curvispinosus. Classification (NCBI taxonomy): domain Eukaryota; kingdom Metazoa; phylum Arthropoda; class Insecta; order Hymenoptera; family Formicidae; genus Temnothorax; species Temnothorax curvispinosus. The sequence continues at coordinate 21,644 of NW_020225118.1, read as the reverse complement.
GCCTCAACGGGGTTGCAGAACCGCCGGAGCCCGCTATTAACCCAACCCCCTCCTTCTCGTCGCTCTTTCTCATTTCATCGTAACCTCCCGCACGGGCCCTCACTCTCGCTCTTTCTCCAGGAACGGTCGTCCCCCCTTCCCCTCCTGCCATCCCTCTCTCGCCCCGCGGTACCTAAGCGCGAACAAAGATGGCGGAAAACTAAACAACTAGGCGAGGGCGCAAGGAACTCTCGCTCGCCCTTTTATCGCGACGAAATTGACCCCCGTGCACATCGAAGAGGGGTGCCCAACCCTTCCTACCGGGTTTCTACACGCCGGCATCCTTCGAGAGGGTGGGCGGGAGCTGAGAACGAGGGATGGCAGGCGGTAGTTGCGGTTTCTGCGGTGCGCGGTCATGGATGGATACATATCTTTTTTTTTTATCGCCGATTACTTCTTGCGGCGCCGATGGCTTTGGAGAATTCCGGGGTTTTACGATCGTAAACGTTCGAAATAGAGAATCGAGAGCCGCTTGCACATCCACGCTCGTTCTCGGACTTAATTAATTGTTACATATATTGATATATTTATTTATTATATATTTCAGAATAAAAAAAATGTACGGTACAGTAAAATCAAATATACATTAAAAATAAAAACAAAATTATATTTTGATATGTCAAGAAGAAAATATGGATTCTAGCAAGATTCAACTAAACGTTTCGCAAAAAAATTTACGGGATATAGAGCTATTAAAGGAAAGTAGTTAAAAACGGTCTAAAAATTTAAAGAATATTTTTTAAATTAATAACATATGAATAACTATGTATATGAATAGCAATCCCATCACAAAAGTGCTTCATTCGCAAGTCCGGCCGAATCGGCCGGTGTCCAAGCCTCAAAGGTCTCGTCAAGAAAGGCCTGGCGCTCGGTTGTCTTGAATAAATGATGCTTAATCTTCATATCAGAAAACCGGGTGAAGCAGCCGCGTGAGACTGCATGGAAACGCCGATGGGGGGAAGGGGGAGGGGGAGCAAGAGGATGACGGTGGGTCCCGTACACACACGTAAACGAGATGAAGGAGGAAAGGAAGAGGATAGACTGGTGCAGTGGAAGCGCGGCTAGGGGCGCCCAGGAAATTTCTAGAAACTTCAGGTTTAGCAATTAACGTCAGAAATTAACGACGCCCGCCTGCCTCGAGCGCAAAGCGCCGGAGAAATTAGTCTCGGAAATTCTCGTAAAATTTCTCGCTTGCTCGCGGGCTCCGGCAGCCCCCGCGCTCGTTTTCACCTCCCCCTGCCCCCCTGCAGGGACCCCATCCGACACCCCCACGCGTCCCCTTCCCCCCTTCGCCGAAAACGCCCACGTCTCGCTGTAGCTGAAGGTAACACGGTGTCGGCAGTCGAGGCGAGCGGTAACTTTCCGGAAATTTTCATTAAGCCTGACAGTAATGACGTCATCAGTCAGTCGGGGGCGACCTCGTTTGGAATCGTTCGCATTCGAACCTAGCTTTCGACTTCGGGCACGACGTCCGCAAATCGCTCGCACCCTTAGCCATCCGCTTGAAGGCGCGTGTCCCCCGTGGAGGCACCGTCAAACTTCTTACCTTCAAGAAAAATGTCTTGTGATCTGAGCACACCAATCTCCCAAATTATTATTCCGATTCAGAGAAGATGAAGTAGTTTCCGATCTTCTCTTTAGAAGATCTATACCGTATCCAATAAGAAACGTATTATCATTTCCGTGAACGAAGCAGTAATATAACGTATTCGTACTAAGGTAACAAGAGGGTAGCGTTTAAACATTGTGTCCGTAGCGCCTGACCAAACGGGGGAAGGGGAAGGAGAAGAAGAGGAGAGAGTTTCCGCTGCACATCTCCGGATCGCGCGGTCAGATTAGCAGCGGCGATTCCGATAACCCGTCCGGTACGGCGCGGCACGATTGCCGCCATAATCCTAAGAAAACAGAGACGGCAGGAACCTTCGGCGTGTCCGGCGAGGGATGTCCGGATAGGGCGATCCAGAAGGTGCACCTGCCCGCGGACGAGCATCGATCGAGCCTGGACCAGTCGTGGATGAGGTCCTTTTCGACGACGTGCATTTCGGACTTATCGGTCCGGGCGGTGAACGACATATCCGTTTTCCCAAGTAATCTCGCGGCGCTTCGGGCGATTCTCAAACAATTCTATACATCTCGGAGTGTCGGAAGTGGCTGAAACCGGGATATGGGAGAAGGGGCACTTTCCGCAGGGGGCGACGTAACACCATAAAGAAAGAGGTAGATAGGGAGAAAGAGAGAGAGAGAGAGAGAGAGAGAGAGAGAGAGAGAGAGAGAGAGAGAGAGAAGAAGGGAAGGAGAGAGAAGAGGCATAAAAGCGAACGGAGATAGAGCGAGAGAGGCAGTTAGGAATGGAGAAACGCCGTAAGAGAGCCCGATAGAACAAGATGGAATAAGAGACGTGGCGAGGAGAAGGAGAAGCGTATAGAAGGCGACGGTACGTGAAACACACAATACACCTTCGCGGTGGGTGGCTTATCTAAGAGTCCATGGCGTAGCCCCGGGGGTGCAGTAATAACCGGGAGGGCGGGCTGATACCGGGCTAAGAAATGATAACGGCACTCGCAAGCCAGCCACCATTTTCGAGTTATATTGCCTCGAAAGCCAAAAGCGTGGCGGGAGGGGGTGGGGCAAGGGGGGCCGGCAAGAGGGCTGAAAAGGGTAGGTGGGGGAGGGCGAACTGCCTCAGCTAACACACAACCTACGACCGAGCCGCACCTCTCGCTCTTCTCGCCACCACCTTTCCCGTACCTATATCCACCGTTAGTCGTTGCTGGAAATCGGGCGCTATCTGGGGCCCACCTATCCCGCCAGATATACGCGCGCGACGCCCGTTTCGAATGCCTAGAGAAACGTTTCGCCTTCGAGAGCACCGTCGACCTTCGCCGTTTCGATTTGCCCCGCGGGAATAACTTGGGGAGACACATCGGTTCCGATGCGACAACGATATTCGATTCCTTCGTGCCAGCCATGAATTTTCAGGTGGTTGCATCTTCGATGTTGCCCCGGAGTATTGCGAGGGCGCCAGGGTTTGGTAATCGCATGCCGATGCGATATGTCACGCCGTTTTTTTTTCTCCTGCGCGAATTCCACTCGGATTCGACTCCGTTCCGAATCGAGTCGAAGTACACCGGAATGCGGTTTGCAAGCGCTGTGATAATTTATTCACCAGCTTCGTGGTTTACCTCGATACTTCTCGAAAAATACGGAAATTTTCCATGTGGTCTAACCGTGATTTAAAAGACATAATTCAAGACAGAAATATCATATATTTATATTTTTAAAATATCTTCAAAATGAAATAAGAAATGATAAGATATCGTCCGATTGGGAGTAAAAAAATGTTTTTGAGGCAAATGTCATTTTCGATGACAAGATATGGCAACGGAAAGATAGTACCTTTAGTACGAAGCGCTTATTTTCTAAATTGTATACAATTATGTCAGTCTAAAGATCAAGAGCGGGTGACTGGAGTGAACCCACCTGCGGGCGAATCAGGCGAGACAAAGCCACAACGTGACCAATCTCGCCTGTGTTGAACTGCGGCTTGAACGGATGTTTTGCATTTTGCCCCCGACGGCTAATTTATGTGAGAGAAATGCCACCCTCGTTTCACACCCTCTTGGCCGGTTGGCCGAGCGTTTTATTTTCACTTAGACCACGGAAAAGACTCTCAAATCTCGTTGCTACCTGGTCGAGCTGCTTTTACGTGTTATAAACTTTAATACTCGACTTTAACACTCGATTTAAAAAAGAAATATCCGTCACAATTTCTAAAAATCAAACTCTAAGAAAGTCCTTGAAAAAAGTATCTGTCATAATTTGTACAATTACGGAAATATGAGAAGCTTGGATTAAAATTAATGTCAGTTTTAAAAATAATCTGGAGATAATTCCATTCGCTTTAGCAAAAAGCGGATTATTGCTCAAAAGGTCGCGTTACATTAACTTAATACAAGTTTAATCTCATATGATACAGCACATATGAATATCGAATTTCAATGCGGTAGAAATTCTCTATACAGCTGACCAGTCTAAACATTAGATTACAAATGAAACAATGATACTGTAAAAAAATGCATTATAAATTACTCTCTTTCTGTGTTCTCCTTCTCGCGTAATAGAAAGATTAAAAAGATTGTAGGCGAGTAATTCGAAGAGCGGTCAGGTTCGCGTGGAGTTAAAATTAATATGAGATTCACTGGCGCGCGGCGTGCTGTGTGTGAGAGAAAGGGAGAGAGCGAGAGAGAGAGAGAGAGAGAGAGAGAGAGAGAGAGAGAGAGAGAGAGAAGGAAAGGGACGGGGGTATATTTAGCACAAAAAGCCTCTAATTTCCAACGAGGGTGTAAAAACGGGGTTGGCACCCGCGTAGGTAGGTATACGTGGGCCGCTTGTTGGGTCTATAAAATGCCGCTTAGCTTTTTTACCTCCTACCTCCAAGCCCCCGAAGGGGTGGTTTTAACCCCGTTAAGCTGTTTCCCGTCTTTTTCCGCGTTCCTTTTTTACACGACCGGTAAATTGAGCGCGCGGCCTCTTCCTCCTCTTTTCGCTTCCCTTCTGCGGCGCGTTACTCTCGACTTTTTTCTCGCTTTTTACACTCCTCGTTTACCCTTGCCTTATACTTCGCTACGAGAAATCTCGCCGAGCGGCTGCTGCGACCCAGATTTCGTATTTAAACGTTTCACCTCTCCGCATTTATTCTTCGTTATTTTGTAAAATATGTATAAAAACACTTTAATTAATAGGTATGTCAAGTATAAAAAGAACGAGTAGGGGAGAGTGGGGTAATTGTGAACACGCGATAAACGCGAACGATTACTATTGTTGTAAATTAATAGTGATATTCTCCTACTTCTCGCACCCAGCGATAGTCCGATATCGGAGAATATCACTATTCTAATTTACAATAGTAATCGTTCGCGTTTACCCCGTGTTCACAATTACTCTACTCTCCCCTACGTAATTTATACATCATATCACAAATTATTACATATTAATAATAATGACCGAATTGCAAAAAAATTAACACGGATTGTTTGAGAGATTGGACTGACGTTTGCATTGGAAATATTTTCCGACACATAAAAAACTATTTTTATAAAAATGAACAATTTTTTAACGAGCATTAAAGATTTTTATATATTAATTTTTATTTATAGATAAACTACATTTTTACTTAAAAATTATGATCGCTAAAGGCTGAGCAAATAATCGTATTTAATAAATAAGTGGATCTTTTCGGTAGAAGGATTTATTATCCGCATAGCGTTGCGGTGAGTTTTCTTCGTGTGCAGCTCCGGCTTCTTTCGGCCGGCGCGGGCAGATAGGAAGTGCGAGATTAATAGACGAACAAATTAGCGCAAAGTTTGGCCGGGGTCCCCGCGTGCACCCGCGGCACTAATCCCGTGCATTAAAAGTTAACGTCGGACTGGTACAGCCCGTGTGTCCTCCTGGCATTAGATTTCTGAGTTTCCCCGGCCGAGTTAGGGCAACACCAGATCTGCGTTTCAACTGGAAACTACGTTAGGGACAGATTCGAACCGATCCCACGCCAAGTGCTCGCGCGTGTATGTGCACCGGCCGCGTGCACGTGTGTGTGCGCGCGCGCGTGCGAGTATTTTGCACGTGTACGTGGCCCGCGTAGCCGGCCGGACCGCACGAGGAGACCGGGATCCGCGGCTGAAAAATATTGCTTCGCGCAGTCAAACGAAACTACCGGTTGATCCGCCGGCTCAGTTCGCGAAAGTAAAATATTTGCCGGGGTAGATCCCGATATCCCGATGTGTTTGACTCCTGTGTAAATGTCCGGGCATTCCGTGTACTTGTTTTTTCAACATCGCCAGTTAAACCTTTTCTAATTAAAAGGGATGTGAGCGGGCGAACGTGAGCGCTCCGTTAATTTAACTTTTGCTGAGTGAGAACGTTGTTTCTGTCAAAATGTGTAAGATTTTGTACGTTATTAATTTCGTGTAAAAAATGAGATACGTACAGGTGAGAAGAATATTAAATTTTAGATAGAATCAGCTATCTCGCTTCGCGCGCAGTATTATTTCGACGCTTTATCTAAGGCGCCGCTCGCCATTGTAACCGACTATCCCGCCGGGCTAGGTGTGAGTAAGAAACTACCCTCAACATTAATCAACCGTCATCTTTGCCGGAAACCAGCCAGCCCTTCCCTATCGCCTCGGCCCCTCGTGTTTTTCCTCTTCGCCAGCCTTCCCTTAATAATCCTACTCTTCATTACGTTTCTAAAGAAAGAGGCAGAATTTTCGCCAAAATAATATTTTTCTAAAAATTATATCTTGGCGTTAATACGATTCATTTATCACATATACAAAGTATAATTGAGAATTATTGTTACCTTATTACAAACTAATGAGATCTTAACTTTCTTGGTAAAGAAATGAAATGAATAGAAAGATAATTAAAGAGTTATTATATATAAAAAAATTTAAATACGCAACAGTCATGTGCAAGATTCATTTTTTTCATTCTTTATAAAAGTGATTAGTACACCTGGAACGAAATTTAATGTAATATAACGTGAAATATTAATATGGAAGTCAGAATGCGACATGGAGCATTGAGGATCAAAGAGGTGATCTTCCGCTCTTCTTTGAGAAAAGCGTCGATCGTTCCCCAAGACGACACCAAGGATCAATCGGACGGGCAGGCGGGTGGAAGTAAGGATGCCTTGAATAATGACTTGGTTGGCATGCGAGGGGATGGGGTTTGCCAGTCGGGTGCGCCATCTTGCCTCGGCTCTCTACTTATAATTATTGATGTGGCCCGAACTTTATATAAACTCGAAACTCGTCTCCCTCGCACCGTCGGTTCGCCACCACCACCGCCACCTTCACTACCACCGTTACTACTACTACTATTACTACTTGCTACTACTACTACTACTACCGCTACTACTACACGCCACACGAAGAGAGCGGCACCAGCATCAGCAACCTGGAACCATCTCCACGCGGCGGGTAGAACCAACCCCCTGAGCCCCGGCCATCCCCTTCCCTCCCCGTTCCCCTCCTCTCTTCGCTCTCCAACCAGGCGGCAGGAGGAAATTGTTGGAGTTTTCAAAGTCTGACGTGCAGGATATTATGAACGAGGGTATGGCGTCGTCGAGGAGGTGGAGAAGGTGGTGGAGTAGTAACCGGGGGTGCCTCCAGAGGGCTGGCGGGGGGACAGGGGGCGGGGGGGACCGGGGCACGGCGGGAAACCGGCGGTCGGGCGAAGGGGTGACGGTGGTGCGGCGGTACCCAGGCAAAACTACCCGCCTCGGCTCACTCTTCTGCCTCCAGAACCACCCACCAGCCCATTCGTCTAGCTTAAACTATATTCCGACCTAACCTCCGCGCGTAGGGTACCTTCCTTCTCCGCCAACCCTACCTACCATTTGACAGCCGGGCGATACTTGCTCGAAGGCGATGCGCCGCCGATGCTTTTCGCACCCTTCGTCGCTTTCCTACGCCTCCCTCTTTTCCCTCCCTCCACTCTCCGTGCCGTTTTCTCTCGCTCGTTCTCTTTCCATCGCGCTTTCCGCTTCCTATTCTCTATTTTTATGCCGGGCTCATCCGGACGTCACGGGCGCGAGCGCGAGCGCGAGCTAAAATCGGAACAGCGCCGGGATGATACGACGACGAACGGTGGCGCAACGGAAGTGAGGAAGGTTACGGCTCGTGTTGACGTATGTTTTGTATTCATTGTCCGTGTGTTATTTTAGGTTAAATGTCTGTTTTCCCGCGTCGAGGGTGTACCTGCATCGTCGCCTCGCGCCCTCCTCCCTCATGAATCTGTTCTTTCGCGCCGCGCCATTACGTTCCTCCGAGGCTCGCCTCGGGGGTCACAAAATTAGGGATATCAGTTTGCGTAAAAGAAAATAAAAAATGATCAAAGAAACGTGTACATTTACGTTTTCATTTTTAGTAAGAATCAATTAAGATTTTATACTTACACAGAAAAAAGAGTATTTTTGACTTGAAAATATCTTTAGTTTCAACACAGAAATCTTGAATGAGATTACATTGCGTTAAGCAAAGAAAACTTGCTTGACTAAAGTCATTTTATATAGTTTAATCAAGAAAAAAGAATTGAAATTTTTATAAGAAGATTATAGATTGTTGCATATATACGAGTATATAAGTTTTGATTTGACACTTCTTTTTTTCTGTGTAGCTGAGGAGCGGACTAATTGCTTACGCGAAACTTGAGACTCGAGAATAGACTTTCAAGAGCATTAGAAATTATATACTAAACCGTCTTTCACATTGATAATGTGAAAGATGATGAGTTCGTCTTACTCGTCTTTGTAGTCGGTTTCGTGTTGTCAATAAATGACGACAAGTAGATACTAATATTATTATTAATAAAAGGATGAGATGTAACAAATATAAATCCTGCCTATTCGACAAAAACAGTCAAGATCGCATTTATTTCAAAATAATTTCATGAATAAAATTTCAGTACATTGGCAATAATATTGATGACATTACCACACGTCGTCAGATCTTTTGCAGAAATCTAAAGAAATTATATTCTTTCTCCTCGCAACGATCTTTCTTTATTTGATTAATTAAGGTAATATTTCGAACGGGTAAAACTAAGTTCAACAATCGCGACATTTCATTTCTTCGCATCTTCCGAGCGTCACGATGGCGCATAACTCGTCGAGGTTGCGGAAACTTTTTGGATAGACGATTCGTCGCGCGAAGTGTCACACTGACGGCGGAATATAGCCGAAGCACGTGTACGAGTATATTGTGGAGGGAGGTGGGGTGAGGTGTGAGAGAGTGCATGGTATATCTATACAGTGTCTACAGGGGGTAGAAGTATAAGCTTTCCTCTCGCAAATGAGGTAATATATATACAAAAGCTAATACGACCGAAAGTTGCCAACTTGGATGAGTCTCTCCTCCGCCTCTCTCTACCCGCCCGCTTCTCCTTCCCCGCGCGCGGACTACCTTCTCTAAATATTTTAAAGGATCGTGACACTCAGGTCTATGAGTTGTTGTCCTCGGGGAGGGATGCTCGAAACTCAAAAGGCCGTCGCGTCGGCGTGAAGGATAAAAATATCGCGATCTGTGACAATTAGACACTTTCGTTTCGCAGAATTTTTTAAATTGCGCGCAAACAAAACGTGTTCTAAAAAAATGGCAACGAAAAAAACAAATCAGCCGGGAAAAATATACTAATGCGAAAAAAGATTTGAAAATGTGAGTTTATTGTCACCATTGTTTCCTACGAGGCAGAAGGATCCCCGTATTATTATCCTGATATATTATTCACGAAGGTAATCTCGTCTGTCGGATCCAAGCAAGTGCGATCAAAGTAAATTAAATTGCGGAGGGTGAGACTTAGCTCGTGTTACCCTGTTTAAAATAACCGGTGAAAAAAGAAGAATCGGCTTATGTAAATGGATAAATTGTGCGGAGCGCCTTGCGAGCCAATTGAAATTACTGCGCCGAGAAACGGGAAGACATAGTGGCTAGGTAAGTAAGAGTAACGGGGAGAAATGTTTCGACGAGAGAAATCCACGTTCTCCAAAATGGCGCTGAATGGGCGCAATAAAACCGAAGGCTGTATTTTATCGGATACGTTAACAGCTTCGTAAATCAGAGTCCGGACCATTTCGGGTTTAATGCGGCGCGTATCGTCCGACAATTTAAGACGAAGGCTTTGCCGCGGTTACGTCTTGGAAATCAAAATCTATGAAAGAATATTTAAAAGTACTCTTTACAGCTCGCTATCAGTTTATTATCTATCCGCAATATATTGTTCTGATGAATTTTTCTCTTACGTCCCTCATGAATAAATATGTATTTCTAAGAAAATATACGTAAGTTTTGCGTATACATAACGACGCGACGCAACTATGCAGATTGCAGCAAGAAGCTTCGTCAGACGTAGAATGCATTATCAACAACCGCAGCAGCGAGAGTCGATCGATCCATCTCGATCGTCAAGCTCCGGAGTATTCAACGCGAAGCAGCTTTTGTCGCGACGATCCTCGTCTCTCGCACCCTCGTAAGACTACAAACTACGGGATCGTCGTCTCGCTGGCAGGCTCTCCCCGGCCGCGCTTCTTTCACAATCAGCGAGATTGAGAGCTTGAGAGCGAAGTTAGATCAAACAAACGCGCGCGGGTGCAGTCGCGCGCGCATCGCGAATTCGCGAATTTGCGCGCGAGCCCGTCCGGGAGAACGAAAGCGGAGAGATGTGGAGCATAATCTAGCCTGTTTGAGGAGAACTGCCACCGACTGCAAGTTAGAACAAACTCCCGGTAACGTACTCTCCGGGAACGTCGTCGTAGCCGGCAACCAATCCGCCAACGTCGCGACCAAACCACCCTTACCAGCCCCCTCGCTTCCTCTCAGACGTATATCCTTTCGGAAACGTTGCGCAATTGGATAAAATAATATCGTTCGCGGTGAGGGTAAACGCACGTGGGTAGCCACAGGTGAGGGCCGCGGATGCTGTGTTTTTGTTCGCGATGCGAGATGCATTCGGGGAGAATCGCTATCCTTTCCTCGCTCGCAATTTTACATACTTGACTTGAATAGAAGAGCGGGACGTTGAAAATTTTATTCGAGCTCCGAAACTTTCAGATTATTTATATCTGGTCAGTGACCAGCAATGAAATATTCATGCGATGAATCCCCGTCCTATTGTCTCTCTCTGTAAGTATCTGCGCGATTTAGGTATGAAACGCGAGGCTCGAACAGAACACAACGTATCTCTGCAGCGTAGATCTGTCATTCCCGGATACATCCTGTACGTATACATATATTACTATGATATTTTTCGATTAAATGTACAAAAAGAAGTTTGTTTTTGGAAAACGATTCGCAGTGCCCGGACATTTCTAACGCAATTGTCAGACGTCTATAATGAAACATTAATTTGGACATTGAAAATAATTTATATTGTTAATCGAATTACGTTTCGGTACGTGGTGTATTCTGCCATCGTCGAGATTGACGATCAATTCGTTACGACTACCGGTATTTTCCCCCTCGCTCGCGTATCGCTAGCAATTAGATAAAGCAATATCCTGCGAGAGTAAATAGAAATAGAATTATCACAATTAATTCAAGCACGCGTTGAGAGCAGAGTTTAGAGAATCTACTTGACAATTTCGAATCCCGAGACGATCAAAGTTATTAAATCAAGATGTATATTAATTAGCATTTAAAGTAATTTTTTTTAATTAAGAAATAAACTGTAATTACAATCGTTATTTTTTACTAGGCCAAAATGTTTGTTCTCTCTGTCTCTTTCTCTCTTTTCTTGTTTAATTCATGTTTGATATACAAATTTATTATTTCTCTATTCTCTATTTTATCTTCAATAAATCTTTTTCAAATAAGATCGCTAAATGAACGAAACTTTATGTAATTATTTTCCATGCAAATTGATAATTCGCGTAATAAAATATACAGTTAGGAAATATACATTTTTTTCCGATCAACTTAATACGAAATTATAATAATAATATTTAATATCGTTCTAAGTTATTAGAGATAGGGTGTTTTTTCGCCGGTGACCGAATCAGGAAGATAGAGGCGGCGGAACTGATGGCTCATGAATATTCATTTCTTGCCGGTTTCTTACAGGTCGACGGGGGTGAGCACAGAGCGGAGCAGCCAGGGCTGTACTTTTAAGCACGGGAGTGGGGGTTCTGGATCAATGCCGAGACCACGCCTCCTTCGTCTTACATCTTGCACCCCGTGTCTCCCCCCAAGCACCGTGGGCACCTTCCTTTCCTTTTGCTTTTCCACCCTCTTCCCTATCTTCATACCTCGCGGAAAATCCGCCCCGGACGTGCAGATATGTATATTAGAGACAATAAAAACTATACAACATATAAACTTTCTGTTGATAATATAACATCGATTGTCAGAAAGATATACAGTGACTGCGATCTCAGATTTAGGTATCTTGATATAAAAAAACAACAACATTAAAACCAATATAATTAAAAAGTGAAAATATACTTTTGTACAAACATATTTAAATATATTTCTTATGTAATATATTATTTAATATATCCATATATATAATGGCTGTGTATGTATAATTTACTTCTTTAAACTATTAAAGCCAAAAATATAGAAATAAAACGCTTATCTAAAAAATGTACCTAAAAAAATCCTATTTTCCTTATATTAAATTTATTACAATGTATCATCTGTCGTCGCAATTTATTCGGCAGATGTGCACTAACACTAACTTTATTTCAAAAGTGTTTTGAATTATTTGTATCCTTATACAAGTAATTATTCAGGACATTAAAATTTTTTACTTTTGACTTTCTTTTTCTATTTAACTTAATATACTCTCAATTTCACCATCGCACTTCTAATAAGTCATTTAACGAACGTCTTTTGGTTTACTGTTTTTAATTCCGCGATATTATTTTTGGTGTCATTAAATGATGAAAAAACTTTTAAAAGTTTCAACTCAATAAAATTTATCTTCAATACCATCCTGTTTGTTTTGCTTGTCTAAATATGTATTACAATGGCACTATGTAAGAGCAGTTTTTGTTCGTCAAATACACAAGTTGTGCCACAATAGAGCGTTTAAATATGACGATTTCATTGCACTGAGATAGAGCGAATATGTTTCATCGGAAAAGTTTTGTGCCCAATGTAATCATATAAATTCGAGATATTTTTTTATTTATTATTAACACGTTAAAAAATTTAAAATATGTTTCTTTTAAAAACGTTTCTTTTCTATAAAAATTTAGCGAATGCATACACGTATCTGTTGCATGTATTTGGTAGTCATAGAACGTGAATATTATTATAGCGCAGTAACAACAAAAATAGTTTTTTAAAGCTAATCATCATACTGCGAGTCCTCTGATAGCTTAACGCACAGTGTTATTACAAGGCGCCGAGACAGATCCTAGGGTAGCTTTGTGCGCCTTCGCATACTGGCAATATCTCATTGCGACATTGCTGTTTCTCATCTCATCTCGTCGTCTCTTCTCCCTCGTTCCGTCCCACCTTATCCGAACTCAACGACTTCGTCGTTCCTAACTCGCGGGTCCCGTCTTGTCTCATCTCGTCTTCTCGTCATTTCCCGGAGCCAGAGGCCCCGGGCTGTTCTTTCCTTTCGGAAAGTGAAGACGAACCTACGCCAGCTTCATCCAATCAGAGCCACGCGAGCCTCTTCCATCGTCGTCCAAATCAAACAGTACGGCTAATTACCGCCAGAATATACCGCGAACTATCTCGATCGTAGAGATTACCCCGTTAATTATAACATCGACACTCATTTTAACATACGCTCCTCCAAGAGAGACGCAAAGAAGATGTTGGAAAAGAATCTTCATAAAGGAAAACGTGTGAAGAAATGAGAACTCTAAACTCTAACTTTGCTAATTTATATTTGCAATTCTGCTAAGGAATTTAGTTAAACTTAGTTTTCAGACGTGACACGATTTCACAGTTGGGTTTTGAGAATTAATTTACTATTCGTGACATATTCGTCGCATTTGAAGTCGTGATTCAAGTGAAGAACTCGGATACGATTTGAATTCTCTTTTCCAGAATCCAATAAACAATTTTTGAGAAAATATTGCATAGATATCGCACCCCTGAAAGAATACTGTCACAACTCAAAAATTTACAATTTTCAGAGAAAAAAATAAGATTAATTCAATTTTTTTAATTGTATCATAACTGACGCAATCACAATCACGATATTTTGTTGTAATGAAACCTATATTGCTTCTTGTGAAGAGGTCTACTGCGATTCACTTGTCAATTCGCTTATGACACTAGGTATTCATCCAGCGACCGCAACATAACCGGTTTAAAAGAATAATGATATTTCTGCCCCGTGCAGCAGATTTCGCACATCATTATAGTATATAGGTAATATTTTAGGCATACTTTTTATGAGCTTAACTCAAAATCGAAAAGTTTTTTTAGTTATGACAGTATTCTTCTAGGAATGCGATGTATGTTTATACTTGAGTAATGAAAATTGGAAATATTTTTTCCAATTTTACATTGTCTGACAAGACATTTAGAAACTTTTAATACATATGAAATATTATATCATTCAAGTGTGAACCAAAGGTGATTTGAAATTGTAATTTAATATCACATATATTTCTTGTAATAAAAATTATTGCAGAATTCAACAGTTTGCGCATTAATTAAAAATAACTGTGATATGGTCTTAAATATTTTTATAAACTGTTCTCAATTATTAGTAACATTTTATTTCGTGAATCTTTCTGCAGCACACATGAATTGAGTAGAAAATTATTATATGTACGAGGTCTGTCAGAGAAAAGTAATGAGATTAAATCGATAAAATCTTTTATTATACATTTGTGACTAAATTATAATAATTTCCTTCAAGATGTGACCCACCAGCACCTGCATATCACTGCCAATAGTGTTTCCGTAATGTTCGACATAATCGTTTGAAGTGAGGCTGTTTATGCTCTCCGTCATCGCTTTTTCAATTGATTCGATTAATTAAAAAAAAAGATGCTTCTTAACATGTAACTTTATATTTGAAAATAAAAAGAAGTTACAGAGGGAAAGGTATGGTGAGTAACATCATAGTCCCTTTTTAGCCGTAAATTCTCAAACTGAAAGCGCCGGGTACTATCAAAAAACCTGAGTACATGATAAATCATAACCACCAAATGCTTTCTTTAACTTTTTATAACAATCCGTGGCGCTTTCAGTTTAACATAAAACTTTATCGCATATCTTTATATTTATCGCTCCATAATGAAAAACGGTGACGAAAGTCAAAACGATGACCAAAATAAATGTTTTATTAAGTGTTTCGTTAGCTTCTGCAATTTCGAAAAAATCGTATTCTTATATTATTTGATTATTTCCTACATATTTTATATTTTCTCATAACATTTCTTATATTATTTTCTATTATTTTATTTATTTAAACACAGAGCAATTCAGAATAGGAAGCGCACGTAATCGCGACTAACAGCGATCCCATAGCAGGTCGATCGTTCGCCTGCGAATGAGTCACAGGTGTCTCAATCATTGTCACCGGTGGATCGACCGGTGCGTGTCGATTGGCAATCGAATGTCGGTCAATCGGTCGGGCATTTCGCGCCGACGTTTGGCGCCTCGAGAGTGCCGAAGCTGTTCCGAATGGAAAATCAATAGGGTGAACGAAGAAGGGGCCGTACCATCCCCCTTGCCGCTCGCTCTCGCGTGGTCTTGCGGCTCTCAAGCCGGAATCATTGTCCGAATCATTGTTGAAGGAATCCCGCATCCGATCAAATCACTGGGAGAGATCGCCGGCCACCTAAGTACGTCATTTGCGGCTAATAGCCGACCTCAGCCAGGCGATCTAATGCCCTATCATGGGATGCATCGATGTCGCGATCAACCGACAAGTCGATCGATCGCGTCTCACCGAGTAACGGAGTTTCAGATTCAGCATCACCGCAAGACGGTAGCGTAATATAATCGTGGTACATAAGCAAAATTCTGTCTTTGTTTAAACCGTATCCTCTGTAACTATGTATCCTGTTTATTATATACAAGAAAGTGAATCGAGTAAAATAAAGGTCTCGTTTTACTTATGACGAAGATATAAACGTTTTAATAAACTTTGTATATTGAATGAAATCTGACTGTAATTAAATCTTTTGTTATTCATTTTATATTATAAAATTTCTTTTGATTTATTTCACTTTTATTTACTGATCCTATATTAATGACAAACATATATGAGACTAACGAGGGGAGAGCCAACCCTTGACCCTTTGAATTTTGCTGAATTTTTAATATGTTACAAATGTTACAATACACTCCATTCACTAATACAAGATACAATAACTCTGTCCAATGCGCAATAATTAGCATATTAAAAAATTTAGCAAAATTCAAGGGGTCAAGAGTTGGTTGTCCCCTTGCAAGACAGAAATTAAATAGAGAGTGAAGACAATTAATCAAAGCCGTATAAGATTTTTATAAACTTTACGATTAATCGATTAATCTTATAATAACTTTTTTATGTATTCTGATATTCGTAAGTTGCTGTAAAATTTTTATGGATCCATGTCATAACTGTTCGAAAGGCGATAAGACGATTTGGATAAATAAAGGATTAAATTGCAAGGGGGTGTCTAGACGGGCTCAGTTTTCGACACTGCCACCGCGCGGCAGCACTACCTATTTCAGCCAGGTTTCGAACCAACTACCCCTGAACTCTGTCCCCCGAAGGGTTGTTTCCAACGAGTCGGGGTGATTTGCTTCGTTACCCGACGAGCGGCGAACGACTCCAAGGATAATCGACCATGATCATCGGTTACGCGTACCTACCAGATCATGCCGAGATCGGCACCGCGCAGTTTACATCCCCACGTAATTATCCCGCAAATTCGATAAATCGACCCTTCTTCAAATGCCGCCGGCGAGATGCGGTCAGTTTAATGACTTGGACAGGCGCGACCAGCCGTCTGATGTGAAAAAAGTCGCATGAAAAGCTTGAAGCTCATGTCACGTGGTAAATTGCGAATCTCAAATAAAAGTAGTAATTTTTTCCGAAACCTTTTAAAAATACGTTTTCAAGAACCACGATACCATATCACATCGAAGAATGATTTATCGCAAATTAATTAAAAAATTGTTTGTTAAAAGTTTAATTTACATAACTACTAGTAATATAGAGAACAAATGAATATCTAAAAAAAGAAACATTATATGTATCAAAAATTATTTTTAAAAAATCAAATTTATTAATATAAATCTAAAAGCAATTATTTGATGATTATCTTCGACCCATTGTATCCCGTTAAAACGTCATCGTAATAAAGATAAAAAAAAGCTGTTATATCGCGCTTTAACCACTCATCTAGAAAGCACTTATTACGTTTCTGGATGAAACACACAACTAATCCACGATGCACAGTTGCGTCTAGACACAGGGACGCGCGTAGTTTTGAATGCGATTTTCTCCGAACCGCGTCGTATTGTGCAATTTATCAGTGCAATTTACCGGCGGAGACAGTGCCGGGGAAATTGAAAAACTTTCACGGCCAATTCACGGCTGCTTTTAATAATGCGAATCAATTTAACGCGGGGAGATAGAGCAGCGTCGCGAATGCACGTCGAGTCGACGAAGTGTTTTTTCCACGTTGACACTTCACGCGTCTATGGTATTTAATAAAACTTTGCCGCGTTTGATTCAATAGCGCACAATTGGCCAGCAAATAGCATGTCTAGTAAACGGACGGAGGTAAAAAAAGAAATTCATTGATAAAACGATGACCGTGTTCGATCTAAATACCCTTTTTGCTTATTTAGAAATGTTTATTTAAATAATATGAAAAAAAGATTGCGGTTTTCTTTAATATTACAATGTAACGAGAAAAGAAATAAGAAAATGTTTGCCTATTTTTAACAGTAAACGATGTTGCCAAAGAGAAAACTGCGCGGTAAAATCTTCGCGGTGGAAAATTCAATTGTAAAATTTGCCGAAGAATCCACAGACCCGCGGGACCAGTAGAAACAGCCAGATAGGAACAGCCATACCGACGATCAATAAGAAAGCTAGTCCCGCGAAGACGCGCCCGCAAATTCCCGGAGACGTAAGACCCGGGATAGAGCATGAGGAAGTATAACCAGTACACACGTAGCCGCGGGCGGCCCTTAGAAACATAATTAATATTTATCCCACCCCCGACGTAGGGAAGCGCGGATCCAGCGCGGACCGGTTCCCTCCATCTCTACCCGCCGGTCCACCCGCCCCGTGACCCCTCTAAAATCCCAGCACGCTCCTTGTAAAATCTAATATCTGAGGAAGCACCGTCGCGCAGTTCGGGGCTACCGTCCCTCTCTTCCTTCTCCTCTTCTTCCTCAGCTTCGCACGGCCTTTCCCTGGGCGCGGGGTTCCTTCCAGGTCGCCGTATGCCGCGCCTCGTAACGCAGACAGTCAGGGTAGCAAGTGGCAAGACGGAGGCGCCAGGGAGAAGGAGAGGAGAAGAGGAGATCGTCTCGGATGATGCGCATACGGGGGATGATCGGGGCGCGCCGAGGGCTCCGGCGAAACCGACACCGAAGAAGAGGAAGGAAGGCGGCCGGGGGAGAACAAAAGAGCAGGGAGGGCAGGGTTGAAAGTAGAGAAAGAGGGCGAGAAGCGCGCGCGCGACGGCGGCAGCGACGACGACGTCGTCGTCTCGTCGGAGAAGGGAAGCCGGGGTAGAAGCGAGATAAGAAGAGAGCGGTTCTAGGTGGAGCCGGGGCGAGAACGCGCGGAGGACGAAGAAGGAGAAGAAGACAGGGGGTGGTGGAAGCGGCGGCGGTACAGCGAGAGAGAGAAAACGGGAACGAGAGGCGCGCTCGAGAGAGGCGGGAAAATCCAGGAAGAGAGAGGGAACGAACGCGAGCTCTGTTTTCCCGGGTGCCAGGTTCCTCGATGGGCGGCGTCAAGACGCTGCGGCTCCGCCAATGACGGTGGTTTCGCTGGATTTTGCGCCGCCACGATTCGCTGTCGGTGGCTTTCTTAGAGGTGCGACAGCGCGGAAAAATCTACGGGAAAAAGGCGACGAGAGCGAGGGTGGTATGCGCGCGCCACGGCCATTGGCCCGGCCCGGGCGCTTTTCTTCGCTTTTCAGGAACCTTTAAGGGGCCAATGGTACGCCGTTGCCGTCGCGAAAGGCGACCCCGAGTAATCGATAAGTTAGAGTCGCCTCTCCTGGCACGCGGACTGCTTTTACATCCTCTTCAACTCAGTCCGGCTGGTTTTTGTAGGAAAGTTTTGTCATTTATTTAACTTAACAAATTTTACAAGTCAGACACATTTCTTAATTCAAATTGGAAACATGTACCCATTGATTAAGGGGGAACATACGAGTAGACCGCAAGAAAAAAAGGTGAAATTCGGGAATTTTTATCTTAGAAACTATTAATTCGATTTGATCCGGGTTTTTTTATTTAAATGTATGTACATTGAGGCACGTTCACACATTTTTTTAAGGGAATTCATTCCCTCGGAGCGCTGTTCTCGTGGCTGGAGTAAAATGTGTTCCTCGCGGACACGGTTCACGGTGACCAAGATTTCGCGCAGTCGGTTGATCTGAAACGTAAAATTCAAACGGATTCTTAAATAGCAATACATAAAGCAATTTCCATCGGCAGATTTCATAAAAAAAATTTTTTTTACCGAAACGTCGACTGTTTAAACTCAAGATTCATTTTTCGACCCAAATTTTCGACCTTTATAGTCTGATAAAAACAATACTAGTTGAGGAAAAAAAATCTCCCGATGGAAACGAGAAAAACTATCGCAAAACATTGTGTATAAATTAGAAGCAAATCCGTCCAGCCGTTCTCGAGATATTCTGATCACCGTCCGCGAGGAACACATTAACGCCGGCCACGAGAACAGCGCTCCGAGGGAACGAATTCCCTTAAAAAAATTTGTGAAGGTGTTTCAATGTAGATACTTTTAAATAAAAAAAACCCGGATCGAATCGAATTAATAGTTTCCAAGATAAAAATTCCCGAATTTTACCCTTTTTTCTTGCGGTCTACTCGTATGTATCTCCTTAAACAGCCAACAGTATGGTTCATTATTTAATGCAACTTTTATATATAATTTTTTAAGAAATTTTCCCTAAACATAAAATTATTTTTAATTCCAAAACCATATATGAACATATTTATTTAAGATTTATTCTTATCGCTATAAGATAGAATTAAACACAAGAATTTTGTAACTTGTAAACTCTTATAAATATTATATGAAATTTTTATATAATTTTCTAGCATTACCTACTAAAAATTATAGTAATAACATTTTTCAAGATATCTTTCCTTTTTATCTGAGCTTTTTTATTACAGAAACGTTTCATTATTACCATAAAATCTCAGCATAATTTACTTTCTGAATTTTCGAGAAGAAGCAGCGTTAAGCCATCTCCGAGAACGCTCGACTTCAATACCAAGCGTTCCCCGTCTAGTAACGACCGCAGAAGCTTCGGGTTTAATTCAAACGCGTCATATTTCTAATCGTATCTAATAGCTGTCTGCGCATTTTTGCATCGCGATTGTCTGCCGAGATTTCGCCCCCGCGACGTTGTCAGCCGCGGGGGTAGCGCCGGCAGTCACATTCGAGACAATTAGCGAAGAGGACCAAGCTAAAGGAGAAAGGGAGTAACGCGCGGGGGCCCCATGCGCGCACCTTCCTATCGTTCCTTCGCGTGTGTCCGCCTCTTCCACCATTCGCCGTTCCCGTATGTATCTCGCCTTACCTCTCTTCCTAAATCCGCCTTATCCGCCCCGCCACCACCGCCTCCGCCACCATCCACCCGCGCTCGAACCTTCCACCGACGTTCCTCTGTTCCTCTATCGCGCGTTCACGTGTCTCGTAACATTAATAATACCGGAGAAGAGCATACTGCAGCATCTTCTCTCCCCCTTCTGTCCCCGTCGTCCTCCTCTTTCGCTCCCTCCGCGACTACGCGAGAGCTGGCAGTCTTAGTTGCGAGGAACTTGGACTGCAAGTAAGTTCTCGGAGAGCCTGGATGGAAATTGACGTTAATGTGCCCCGAAAGCAGCCGCCACCCATCCACCTTTCACCCCCCTCCTTCCCCCCGAATCCCTTCTGCACTCCCCGGCCCGCTTCCTCTCGACGAAGCATCACACGGATGATCGTCGCTGCTACCTGAAAGAACCCACCCCGGGCAAGTCGAGGTAGTTAGCGAAGTAGTTGCCGAGATGGATTATGATGGTAACGTGGGAAGAATCCACGATCGCTAACTGACATCGCCGCTCCTTAATGGATTCGCGGCTGGTCGCGAACGAGCGTAGAGGCTTAATGTCAGCCTTGGCAGATTAATTAAAGATAAGACGGCAAGCTTGCCGACTCCACATGTACCTCTCATCTCGATACATTAAGATCTCATAAAAGAAAAAATATATTTTATCATCTATCATCTTCTCGTTCGCGATTGAAATTATCTTCTTTCGATCTCAATTGAAATCCTTTTGCAAGTATCTGATCTTGCGAAGTAAAAAGGAAAAGACGCATATAAAAATGGAATTTTTTAAGAAGATCGAAGAATCATTATTTCAAATACTTTAAAAAGAATCTCGAAAAAAGAAATTACGAACGAGCAATTATTTTTCGCGACATTTATCTTCTTATACGCGAACTTCCTTTAGCTCGTCCTTTGGACCAGGCTAATTACCTCTTGCATTTCTGTACAGCCGGCACGGAGGGACCCCGGGATTTGCCGCCTTCACAGCGTAGTTGCAGTACTAACTGAAAAATCCGATTTACCGAGTTAAACGGGATTAATTACGGTAATTAGAGTTTGTTGTTCTAGAGCGCACGGGCATCTCGAACTTCCGTAATGTCCGAATGGGATTTTCGGGCTGTAACACGACTGTGACAATCCGTCCGTATTCTGCAAATGCGTTTGCCACTAGGAAGATTTGCGAAAGATAAACGTCAATTGTTCAAAGTAAAAATTGTGCTATATCGTCGCGAGTCAAGATATCGCGTGGAAATTATAACAAATTGCGAATTGATTGAAAAATTCGGAAAAGATTAAAGTTACGAGTCCGCGAGAACGCTATAAATAATCC